>NW_015505672.1:952027-968906 GCF_001515645.1 Sinocyclocheilus grahami
CAGAACAGCCGGCATTGTAGTCTACTCTCCCAGGATCAGGAAACAGTACTCCATAAAATGTGCTGGATACATCTGAATATTTGGGTTGAACTGTTCTGGAACAGTGTTGTAAATACAACTTAACCACTGATTTCTAGTCATGTCCTCTTTTGGAAGGCCAAACAAAGTAGTTTCGCTTTCACAACGAAACACAGCGTCACACACGGCGACCTAAAGTGAGCGGCAGCTGGCAGATTCGACGAAGGAGCGTCCGGCGGGCTTGCGGCAACCACATGTGGCGACCTCGGGCTGGACTCCGCTTTGTTCACGGTGAAAGCCGATCCGGTGATCCACAGCGAAGTTGATGTATTCCCTCAGCGACCAGCACGGATCAGCTCCAGGCATGACGAAGCGGATATCGTCCTCTTTTGGAAGGCCAAATAAAGTAGTTTCGCTTTCACAACGAAACACAGCGCCTTCACGACATTGTGGCAGCAACAACAATACTACAGCGAGAATAAAAGTTACGCCTTCTTTCTTTGCGTGAACATTTGGGCGGCGTTATGCGCGTTAGAACGAGCCGTTTTAGGTAGGCATGGTTGACTCTTTTATAAAGAATATCTCTTTGGATTTGAGACTTTAGTCTTTGCAACTTTACAGATCTTCTTTATGCACCAAGAGCTTGTAACATTCCAAGGAGACATATGACCCCTTTAATTCAATGTCATTTAGTTTTCCAGTTAGCAAAATGTCCCCTTGCACAATTTTCGGATTCCTTTCCTGGTGTGAATGATCTATTTTTCAGTAGTAGCTGAACGTCACACTGATTGGTTTGTAATGGATCTGATCAGATCGTAACATTCCTTCCCTCTTGCTAAACAGCAGCAGTCCAAACTTTAATTATAGGCAGGCTGATCTGGTCCACTGATGATATACTTTGTGGTTGAAGTTAGAAATAACCAGCAAGCCTTGTGATGTGTAATTTAACATTTGCATGTTTACTTTTCAGCGGAAGAGAAAAAGGAAGAGAAGAAGGAAGAATCTGAGGAGTCTGATGAAGACATGGGCTTTGGCCTGTTTGATTAATCTTGCTTCTGTACCTGTAAAAATACAATAAAAAAAGGAAAAGGTTTGTTTAAAGCTGCCTTTTATGATTATTTGTCTGGAAAATGGGCAATTCTGTTTATTTATTTATTTTTTTTAAATGAAGGCATGTGAAATAGAATTCACAATTAAGAAAAATTGTAAGTCGAAAGTCATAGTCGGAATTACATTTAATTGGTTTACTGTATGGAAATGGCTTTCAATAATAGTGTTATTTTAAAATTTTGGGCAAAAAACAGATTAGTTCTGCTCCAAACTCATAGCATTGTCAATTGTGGTGTCATAACAATCAAGCAAATCATGATAGTTTAAAGCTGCCTCTGCACATGAAACTGGGATAAGAGAAAAAAATATTAATTCAGTCTTTGGAAGAAGGTGACTTTTATAAAAAAAAATAGAAAGACAACATGTTGCTTAGAGAAGGTTTGAAAATCACAATGAGTGCCTAGCAAAAGCCCTGAGCTTGTGTTGGTCAGAAGTCAGTTGCATTATTACAGCCATCAATCACCAGTCTGGTGTTTAAAAATAGGTCCAGGTGGCAAAATAGCATAAACTGGCAGTGCCTTGTCCTTCTGACTGCCTGCTGTCACTCTAAAATAAGCTTGATCTTAATTCACTGCTCAGAGTAAATCAGGGTTTCAGTAGGGCTTCTGCTCTCCTGGATTTAAAAGATGTTATGAGCTATTTATGCAAGTACATTTTGCACGTTGGTTTGTTCTCAATTTTTATGAGGTTAACTGAGATTAAATAGAGTATATATTTTGGAGGACACTTTTGTCTACAAATTGTAATAGGTGCCATTTAAAAGATCCATTTATAGTCCTGTAAAATACAAGTGTATGTAATTCAATAATCAGGTTTAAATAAAGGTGGAAAACCTAAGAAAGGTGTTAAGTTAAGGGTTAATGGTTCACTTGAAGAAAAAAAAGTCATTCTTTACTGACCAGAAGAATTTATAAAAGAAGATATTTTGAAGTCAGTGGTTACCAACAACTGTACCAACATTCTTCAGAATATCTTTTGTGTTCAAACGAAGAATCAAAACTCATACAGATTCGGAACAACTTCAGGGTGAGTAAATGATTACACTTTTCATTTTTGGGTGAACTGTCCCTATAAGTTTAGAATATTTTAGGCTGTTGGTCATTATAAATGACAACATGCTTGCAATCCACTAGCTACAAAGACATAATCCACCAGCCATTTCAAGGTTTTTAACGTCATGGGATGTTGTTGTGAAGCAGTACTTTTCCATTGCTATTGCTTGTGGAACTTGTGCTGGTCAGACGCATTGAAACATACACAACAAAGACTATTCAATAAACTTATTTTTTTATCATCATGATCTAACAATCAATTGAGGACATGAAGATGAAGAGAACCCAAGCAGTCAGAGAAAATAAGATGGATGAAGAAGAAGAGAAGCAGTGGGACAAAGCAGAGCATTTGGAAGAAATAAAAGCGGATACTGAATTACCAGAAGAGTACTATCTTGGGCTTGAGGATTCACCCTGGAACCTGAACTCACTGGAGCAGTTACTGTATATCAGCCTGCCAGCATGGATACAAAGAGGTGAGTAGCCCAATAACATACATGATCAGTCCAGATTCAATGCACTTCCAGCTTTCACTGGTGATTCTGGGGTTGGGGAAACCTTGCATCAGAGCTTTATGGGGGCCAGCGGGCAGCCCTTCATCTCTCTTTACACCCTTTATATCCCACCTGCTCTACAGAAGGATCATGTCGGGCAAATGTTTATGTGGTACAAGTTGTTCATGACTTAAGTATGACAAAGACTACCTAATGATAAACAGGCCTGAAAAGTATTTAAATAGTTAAAGGCACAACATGTAATATTTTTTTTATTAAAATATCCAAAAACCACTAGAACAGTGTTATATATTTTGCTGACTTGTGTACTTACATTATCCCAAATGTTTCAAAGAATGGTTAAATCCAGAGAAATACGCAATTTTAACTAGTGACACGGACCGTGTCCATAGTGTCATTGTGTCACCTGCCAATGACGTCATAACCCCTCGATTTCCCCTAGAAAACATGGAAACACCAAAGACGCTTTAATATGTTGTGCGTTTTATTAGACCGGTGACAACCGCACAGAGTAGCATTATAACAGAACTTTCAAATGTATCTAGTATGATAAACCCTATATGTAAAAATGACATATTGTGCCTTTAAGTCCTGTTCAAAATAAAATATCAATGCAGATTGCATTATATTGATCAAAAGTGACAGTAAAGGCATTTATAATGTTACAAAAGATTTCTATTTCAAATAAATGCTGTTCTTTTGAATCTTGAAAGCAATGCATCACAGATTTCACAAAAATATGAAGCAGGCAGCACAACTGTTTGTTTTCAACATCATAAGAAAAGTTTCTCGAGCAGAAAGTCAGTATATTAGCATGCTTTCTGAAGGATCATGTGATACTTTAGACTGGAGTAATTATGCTGAAAATTAACTTTTGCATTACAGGAATAAAGCACATTTTAAAATACATTCAAATAGAAAAGTTATTTTACACTGTAATAATATTTCACAATATTACTGTTTTACTGTATATTTGATCAAATAAATGCAGCCTTTCATTGCAAAGATGGCCCAGAAACATTATTTCTTGGAAAAGCTATATAGCAGCATTTGTTTGCAGATTACAGTTGATTTGATATTATTTAATGAAACGATATTTAACACTAAAGTGTGACTCAAGTGTCTGAATCCTTTTTGGGACAGCTGTAGATGTATGAACTATATAGGCTACCAGTGTTGGGGGTAACGCATTACAAGTAACGCGAGTTACGTAATCAGATTACTTTTTTCAAGTAACTAGTAAAGTAACGCATTACTTTTTTAATTTACAAGAAAATATCTGAGTTACTTTTTCAAAAAAGTAACGCCAGTTACTTTGTTTTCCCATTTATTGACTGACAAGTCTCCTGTCCCCATATTGGGAGAAAACGGGAGTACAGAGGAGTTGTGTGCGCTGTGTGAACATGATGCTACTGTAGTTCTAGACTAAATGTGAATGTGCATTAATTCATCCCACTCACAAAAAACTGATTTAGTATTCATCAAAATGAATTAAAACAGTGAAATGCAAACTCAGAATATGACGCAAACCTGCAATAATTAAATATGTTAAATAACACAAATGTATCTAATCCCATTTTATTAACTAGTGTCTTTGCTGCTGACCTTTGA
Source organism: Sinocyclocheilus grahami (assembly GCF_001515645.1). Classification (NCBI taxonomy): domain Eukaryota; kingdom Metazoa; phylum Chordata; class Actinopteri; order Cypriniformes; family Cyprinidae; genus Sinocyclocheilus; species Sinocyclocheilus grahami. Next base: position 956,334 of record NW_015505672.1, read on the forward strand.
TGATCCAGTTCAACCATACTAATAAGCACAAATGACTTTAGAGAAACTAACAATTGTGCTTCATTGTTTTTTTTATTGCTGAAGAGTGTTTCTTCTCCTGCGTTCTACTGTACAGACGTGAATTTACTTTTAACCGCACAGAGTAGCATTATAACAGAACTTTCAAATGTATCTAGTATGATAAACCCTATATGTAAAAATGACATATTGTGCCTTTAAGTCCTGTTCAAAATAAAATATCAATGCAGATTGCATTATATTGATCAAAAGTGACAGTAAAGGCATTTATAATGTTACAAAAGATTTCTATTTCAAATAAATGCTGTTCTTTTGAATCTTGAAAGCAATGCATCACAGATTTCACAAAAATATGAAGCAGGCAGCACAACTGTTTGTTTTCAACATCATAAGAAAAGTTTCTCGAGCAGAAAGTCAGTTGTTATTATATGTTATCAGAATAGTTATTTAATGAAACGATATTTAACACTAAAGTGTGACTCAAGTGTCTGAATCCTTTTTGGGACAGCTGTAGATGTATGAACTATATAGGCTACCAGTGTTGGGGGTAACGCATTACAAGTAACGCGAGTTACGTAATCAGATTACTATTTTCAAGATTGCAAAGATGGCCCAGAAACATTATTTCTTGGAAAAGCTATATAGCAGCATTTGTTTGCAGATTACAGTTGATTTGATATTATTTAATGAAACGATATTTAACACTAAAGTGTGACTCAAGTGTCTGAATCCTTTTTGGGACAGCTGTAGAGGCTACAGTCTAATGCACAGTGATTAAACAATAATATAATAATGATCAGAATTCATTCATGTTTGCACATGTAAAAATGAAATCTCTCTCTTCAGCTTTGCTTTGCAACCTAGCTGAGCAGTTTGGCATCTGGACCTTTCACAACAACATCCTGCTGTGTCGTCTCATATCCTACACCCTACTGCCATTCACTCTGCCTGCTTCAACTGTCATCTCATTCATCTATAGGTCAGATCTTTAGTCTAAATGTGTTGTTTGTGTTGCTCATGTCTGTGTATCTTATCAGTACATGAGAAAGAGAAAATGTAAGCACCTATTGTCATTCGTGTGTGTGTGTGTGTTTTTTTTTGCATGTGTTTGGACTCCAAACAGATTTTTGTGCTGGGTGAAGAAAATTCCCCACCAGGCTCTGAATGCAGGCAGGGAATTCAAAAAGAAAGTAATCACACATCTGCGGTTAGTCTTTGTGCACTTGAGAGGACTTATGCCGAACAGGTAAATCTAGTAGAGCAAAGTTTTGCATACATGATTGACCGTTTAATCAACATGAAATGATATTAGCAGCCCATTTAACTTCCATTATGTGACATTATTTCTGAATTAAGAACAATGTGAATGCATATTTAGATTGTAGATTTGGAACTTATTACCATTATTAGATGTTCCTGAATTTTTCCAGATTCCTGCTTTCGCAAATTCTACCTTTGGTCCCCATGCTTTCTCTGTTTCTTGCACCCTGGTCCTGTTTCCTATCTCTTCCTTCTACTTTGCCTCCCTGTTTCTCTTTTCCTTTACTTTCTCTTGCTTTGCGCTTCCTGCCACGCCGTCTCTCCACTTCAACCTCAAAGAAGCAGCCCGAGCGCAGGAGCCAGACTCAGACTCTCTGGTCTAGACGACGATCTCTCCTCTGCTTCCAGCTCACCGGATCCAGCAGTTTCTGCAAAAAGAGAGATAGCATCCTTACAGATGCAGAGGCACAATCTTCAGCCTTCCTCTTGCAGCTCAACGTAGAGTTAGAAATGGACAGCCATCCTGAACCACTACAGCTTCAGAAGGACACACTAGATTGTGAGGGAAGTTTATTACTAAACACAGAAGTAGATGAGAATCTCTCGTCTCCTTTTATTTCTTACATGGATGTACAAGAGGAAGACTGAATGACTGTTATATTGCAGACAAACGTCTCTGTACTGTAGAATATTTGAGCAATACTCTGAATATGGCAATGCATACTGTACATATCAGTGTTGTTGTAATAATTACTTGAAAATTGAAATTGAGCTGAAATAAAATATATTAAATATAAAAAATGAGAAATGTTGCTTTGGGAATGAACTGAAAATCAGTTGAAGTATTTATGTTACTAAAACTAAACTAAATCTATATAGAAATAATGAATTAATAATAAAAAAATCCACATGACAAATGCTGTAAGAATTTAGTAAAAATGTAATAAACTTTCCACAGTGATATTCTGTTTTATGTATGTAATTCTGTTAGAATCTAATAAATGCATTACCAAGTTGAACTTTGACAGGGTTCACAGTGCATATTGTTTATTAAAATGAAAAATAATTAAATTAAGAATGGATCAAATAGAGCAATGAAAATAACATTGCACAAATCGGCATTAAACTATTTCAGTCAATAGTTGGCTGCAATAATATTGACTGTTTTTGTCATTCATAAATACATTTGCAATGCTCATATTTTAAAATTTGGAATTATTTAAATGGATCATTATTTGGTATATAAACATTTTACATAGTTTAATGTAACCATACATATTCTTTTAAATAAATTTTTTTACATCATTTTAACTTAATTTTAGAAGGAAATAATTGACAACACTTTACAAAACATTTTTATTCAATATATTTAATATTTATACAGTAAACATTCTGCATATGCCTGCATATACAGTTACAACATATCTAATATATATATATATATATGCTTGGTGAGTAAAGCTTATAAATTTGAGTTATAGAGATAAAAAATTACATTATGTAAATAAAATAATTATTGCAGTTGTGCAAATACATCATAATTTGTCAACAATAAATTCACATTTAGATTTCTAACTTCATTCGAGGTTTTTATGATGTAAAACTGCATAACATTTCACATAAATGTATTATGATATTACCAACCCTGTTCATTCTGGTGTGTGTGCTATTGTGCAAAATGGAAAAAAGAAAAAAAATTCATATTTTAAAAGCCTTCATTATTTCTCCTTTTGTGTTGCTACATTTCAAATAAATCCAGCAGTAAAACTGTCAGCTAGAAGCTCACGCTTCTACAAGCTTATGAATTCTTGCTCAGAGTTCTGTGTTTTCCCGATCCTCTGCTTTAATGTCAGAGAGATGCGGATGGCTCTCGCTCATGTGAGTGAAGCGATCTTGGAGATACTGGTTCCCGAAGCCCATGATTTGGCCTGTGGCTTGGCGGTGCAGATTTGCCACTCTGGCTGTGAAGTCCAGAGTGAAGGCGAACTTCACCAGCTCTGGTGCCACGACAGGCAGCTGGGTTTTCTCATTGGGAACTTCTGACTGCACATATTGATCAGCCATTTGCTGGAAGAATCCATAGGTGAATCCATCCAGATAATCGCTCACGGTGCTGTTCTTTTTCAGCTGGGGGAGGAGGGGAGATCAGAAAACATTAGTGAACTTGGTGGATCTCCTTTAAATAACACATTGCAAGGAACGGCAATACTTGGGTGGTTTTCATACACGTTTGAAACTGAGCCAAACATCTGCAATACTAATAAAAGGTCTCAGTAATATTTAATGTCAGAAGGAATGAGACACACTTACCTTTTTATGTATTAAGTCTCCTTCCTGTTTTATAAGTTCTATGATTCTCTTTATAACCTCTTCTTTTGAGACTAATTGGAGAAACATGATAGAAAAATTTGCAAATATTATAGAATACATCTTTTTCATCACAAGAAAATTGCAAGAAAAAACTTTGGTTAATGTCTATTTGCTCATCATTCAAAACCCGCATACTGGGTTTCATTTTTTAGAACACCAAAGATACATTTTGGAATCATTTTCACACAGCTTTTTTGTACAATAACAGGTTATATTGACGTTTTCTGTCAAAGTCTAAAGGAAAAATAACATACAATCTGTACTGTATTCAAAGACTTCTGAAGCCTTTGTGTGAGAATTTGCAGAATGGAAAATGAGATGTGAGAAAGCAGAGGGGAAGTTCATAACTAAATGATCATTCTTATTACTTAAATAATGAACTCTTTATGGCACTTCATGGAATTTTTGTCTTTCGTGGTCACTATGAATTGTTCTCCTTCGTGTTCCTCAAAAAAACTAAAAACTGCATATTGTTTTAGAACATAAGGATGAGCAAATAATTACAGAATTTCTTTAAATTATTAGTACATGCTTTAAATTGGCATAAGATTTATTGCAGTTTATTGAACAAATAAAAAATCTGTCAAATTCAGTCGTTTCAAACTTGTATCTTTGGTAGAACACAAAAGAAGATATTTTGAAGAATGTCAGTAATCAAACAGAATTGGAATGAAGACTTTTTCAAAACACCTTTTGTGTTCCACCGAAGAAATAAAGTGTTTAGAACGACATGACGGTGAGTCAATGATACAAGTATTGTCATTTTTGGGGTGAACAATTACTTTAATCTCATTCTGTTCTGTTGTCTTGTGTAATTCAGAAATTCAGACACAACTAGCTGAACCCTATACTGGTTTGTGGCGTTCTGTCTATGTAATATGTAATCCATCTCTTTTGCATTATGCAAATTGTCTATTATAATAACACTCACCATTTACACCATTCTGGTCTGTTATTTGGTAAGTGGCATTGTCATCTGCTGGACTGTCTTTCACTTCATGCACAATTTTCTCCAGTTCCTCTGACATTTTCTCATAGTATGAGTTAGTGGGTTCCACTATCTCAACAGCTGTTAAAAATAAATTTTCATTAGAACTTTTTTCCAATATATGCAAACTTCAAACTAATACAAATAACCTATATAATAAAGTTGCACATACATGGAGAAGATCTGAGATACATACATTTTTCAGTGGACATATCTCCACTTTGCCTGCATTTTAATGATCTCCTGTGCAACGATTTCTTTTTTGAAGACTTTGAACGGCGCAGGTTGATTTCACTTTTTGATAGGGTGTCAGCTAAAGGCAAACAAGAAATTTGGGGTGTTGAGGGTTGGGAAAGAGGTAACTGTTCTTTGGTTCTCTGATGATCTTGTTCTTTTTCACTGTTTCCTTTGGAAAACCAGCTCAAGAAATTCTTCCATACAGTGGGCTTCTTTGTCTTCTTGCCTTCTTTGTCCTTCCTTTCCACTGTAGAAGTCTCCAGATTTTCAAGCACATTTGAATGCATATCTCCAGGAGTAACTGTACTTGTTTGGGGAGGTAAAGCATCAGTGCTTTGCCCACCCTCCTCCTTGCCCTTATCCAAACGTTGAAACCACTTCTTGGGTTTGCTATTGGACTTTTGCGATGCATTAGAACTATCGTTGCGGCGCAGGCTCCCTTTAACTCTCCACTTTTTGGATTTCTTTTCAGATGACGTCTCCTTTTTATCCAGTTGTGGTTCAGAGAGGGGCTCGTATCTAATGTCCTCATCTGAGATGGAGGCTTGAGAAGTCAAGTTCAGAGATGTATCGCTGGAATGTTTGCGATGTCTTGTCTTCGGCTCTGTGATGGCAACCCATTTGTGTGTTCTTTGCTCCGGTCTCAGAGGACATTGTGATCCATCGTTAAGGCTGAGACTTCGCTTCACATACACCTCCAGAAGCCGTTTCTTATCCTTTTCTCCAACTGACAGAAGCTGAGGAGTGGGCTGTGTATTCTGCTCAGTCGAAATGGATGCCATGCTGTCATACTGCAAAGAAATACATCAACATTTGTATTAGTGGTTGACTAATATGGGCTTTAATCTCCAATGCTGATATCTACTGAGCAGGGATCATGGCTAATATAATGCATATATGTGACCCTGGACCACAAAACCAGTCTTAAGTCGCTGGGGTATATTTGTAGCAATAGCCAAAAAAAACATTGTATGGGTCAAAATTACCGATTTTTCTTTTATGCCAAAAATCATTAGGATATTAAGCAAAGATCATGTTCCATGAAGATATTTTGTAAATGTCCTACCGTAAATATATCAAAACTTCATTTTTGATTAGCAATATGCATTGCTAAGAACTTCATTTGGACAACTTTAAAAGCGATTTTCTCAGTATTTAGATTTTTCCTATCCTAACAAACCATACATCAATGGAAAGCTTATTTATTCAGCTTTCAGACTATGTTTAAATCTCAATTTCAAAAATTTTTTACCCTTATGACTGGTTTTGTGGTCCAGGGTCGGTCACACACACAATATATATATATATATATATATATGAATGGGAAAGCGTATATATAAGAATATATATATATGCATTCATAAATGAATGCATATATATAGAGAGAGAGAGAAAGATAACATGCAAAATTGCTGAACTGTAAATGAACACTTATTTTACGAAGCATTTGAATCAAAAATGACTAATGAAAATTAGAAAAAGTAAATTAAAGCTAATCGTCCAATGCTAAAACCGGCCAAATGTCGTCCGATTATTCACTTATTACTGAGGCAGAAAGTCACCATTCAATTTTATTGTATCAAATCTCCTTTTGTGTTCCTTGGAAGAAAGAAAATTACACTGGTTTACACGATTTTACATGATATAGACGAAATTTTAATATATATATATATATAGGCTAATATATACATATGTCTGCTAAATTAATAAATGTAATTTTAATCACTTTAATAAGCATACACACACACACACACACACACACACACACACACACACTTGCAGTAACGCATTTAGCAGACGCTCTTATCCAAAGCGACTTGCAGTCAGTTAATTCAGGCAACACATTTTTTATCAGTATGTGTGAATTGAACCCACGACCTTTGCACTGCTGACGCAATGCTCTACCACTGAGCCACAGGAACATTTTAATCTCTTTAATAAGCATATATATATATATGTAAATCCCTTTAAGAAGTGTCGATCTTAAAATCGTTTTAAATACCATGGTAACGGCACGCGTCCAATCAGCTAGCAGCGAAAGCACAAACACAAAACGATATTTAAATACGAACGTTACTCGAATGTATTGAAATGTTCGAATCAACCATTGACTTTGTCTTACTATTTCTTGCCCTCTTCGATGTTTGTCCAATCTTCAGTTGCGACCGACTGTTTGTGCAAAGTTTTTGAGGAGCTTTGGACGCGGAGGCGAAGTTAAAGACTTCCGTTTTGGAAGCACCTATCAGCAGGCGCGGCAGCGGGGGCTGACGTCACCCAGGTAGTCTGGGAACAGGCTTGTCAGGTGATGTTTACGGTTTCGATGCAGTTTTCTCTCCATGTTCAGAAGAATAAGGAAATAGCACAACAAAATAATTTAAAACATAAATGTATAAAAAAAAGAATTTAAACAAAATAATAGTTAGGTCGAATAGTTAAAACTGAGCTGTGCAAAAATAATTATTCATTAGTTTTTTCCAAGTCACGAGTTTGGCTTAAAATGTATGTGACACGAAGAAAAGATTGCATCATTCTGGAGCCTGTCAGCCATTTACTGTATGCTCTGTTTGATGACATGTACACTAAACTGTTTATGAGAGCAAGAAATTCCCGAACCCTCCATTTTGTGGAGATCTAAGATACGACATGGAAAGTCTGGTGCATAATGAAAATGAAATCAAGTCAAGACAAGTGGGTATGCAAAAAGTCAGGTGTTGCGATATAAAGACATTTTCTGGGAATGACATTTTTGATTTTGTGAAAAGTAATTCATATCGAATGCACTAAAATGAAAGCAGACACAAATCTGGGGGGGGGAAAGTTAAATGTCATTCATTTAGCATGATTTAAAGATATAGAAGACAAACCCATCAGTAACAATGTGGACTTCACTTGTAGAAGACTTCATTTGACCATTAATGTGACTTATGTCAATACATTATGTCACATGTTTTGCATTAAAATGAGACAGAGGGGAAATCCCTTTAAAGTCAAACCAGCTTGTCAGCAGAGTTCTTTTGTTGTTTACGGGCTGCTTTTCACCAGAAAAGGACATTAAATCTCTTTACTTTCTTTATTCACCCTTTCGTTATTAGAGACTGAAATAATAAAGAGACATTTGTATAATGTTTCATATTTACTGTATTCATAGTAGCTGCCTTAATGCATTTATGCAAATACAGAAATGCACAAATACATAACTGCAATAACAACCACTTGTGTATTACATTTACGTCATTAGCAGACACTTTCGTACTTCAAAATATGCTGTGGGAGTGCATAGGTCTATATTGATGATTACAAGTAGACAAGAATATCAAGGTGATTGCTTTTACTTTGTATACAGTACCAATACAGTGTACATTACAGTGGTATCCAGTAAACGATGACAGACAGATACACTTTTTCATATCATATCATACACAGTACTTCCTTTATGGCTTATATATGCCCTATCCTGTAAAGATGTAGTGCCATTCTGTCTTGATTTATTTTTCTGCATATCACATACATCTTTTTTTATATATGTAAGATGAATTAAGTAATGCATCTCTGGTTTATTTTCTCTGTGGTCCATTTAAACTAAACAGTTCAATATTATGGCCACTAGAGGTCATCTGAAGGATGTGTGGGGGCAGACATTGGCTGCTTTACTGAAATCATGTAGACAGTTTCCTGGAAGGCAGATGATTGACTTGTCACCTTGTTTTCACTGAATGACGCCTGCATTACTGCACGCACGCCTTACATCATACATAATTCAGGGGACAGACGTTTTATTACTGTCAGGCAGTAATTGCGACACTGTAAGCAATCAGCAAGTCAGGCCTGGCTTTCAAGTGATGTGGTTTATGGGAAATCCACCATGCATTTCAGACAACATTGTATAAGGAAGTTCCTCTTTCCGTATTATTTGGTAAGAGGTGATTTTGATTCATGACTATGACTGAGCTGTGCTTTCATCTCTTGTTCAGAGCACACACACACACACACACACACACACACACACACACACACACACACACACACACACACACACACACACACACACACACACACACACACACACACACACACACACACACACACACACACACACACACACACACACACACACACACACACACACACACACACACACACACACACACACACACACACACACACACACACACACACACACACACACACACACACACACACACACACACACACACACACACACACACACACACACACACACACACACACACACACACACACACACACACACACACACACACACACACACACACACACACACACAAAACATTGACTACATAATATTTAGAACTGTATTTCCTTTGAATTGTCCCCTATTGAGAGATTGAGACAAACAGGTATGTAGGCCGATCTAATGCAAATTCTGGTGTCAGCAGATTTGAATCTATTTGAAGGCAGAACATGAAAACTGTTGTCAGTTTGGCCTTCAAGTGAGGCATGTTCCCCTCAAACTGGAGTGTGAGTGCAAACAGAGAAGCACATCTATTCTCATTATTCTACACACTGTGCATTTGTGATTTGGAGGGTTCTGTCTCCAGGCAAGGACATATAGGGACATAAAGAAGATATATCCTTCTTGGTTAACAATGCACAGCTAGCAGGAAGCTCACCTTCCAAACACGCATATGTTCTCAGACAGATGATTAATGTTTGCTGCATATTGCTTCTAAAAATACACATGCTTACTAATGTTTTTCTTTAAACTCCTCTGTAATGAAGTAGGTTTTCATGGCTAAACATGCGACTGTATGAACTGAATCTGTTTCTTTGATATGCCTTAATGAAGCAAACATTAAAAACCACAGAGTAGTATTCAATATCTTTGAAGGCAGTGTTTGTGTATGTTGGTAGCTGTCAAATTATGTGGGGAGTTTAGGTTAAAATGGGTACTATGAATGCGTAAGGGAAAGTTCATTAGCCATTTATTTGATGTGTTTTCACCATTTTATTCACCCATTTGTATTTTATATGGGTAGAATATCTCTCTTCAGGTCACTGTCTTCTTCATAGAAATATATCATATTTACTTTATTTTGAACTTTGCTCCAGTTATTTGACATCATGTGACCATTCTGAATTATTGAGTGAGACCAAAACATCATGTAAATAATGAATGAAAAGGGTGTAACAAAGCTGGGTAATAGTGTTAGAGGGACAGACGTGAAGCAACAAGGGAAATCCCTCATTTGATGAGTAACATTCATTAGCTCTTTTACAGCTTAATTGAGATAAGAGGAAGGGAGAACCAGCAAGTTCAGCACGTGAACACAGGTAGAGGATGTTCCCATAGTCGTGCTACATAATTTTTTACAACAATCTATGTCGTAACTGGGTGATCGACCCGTATTTGTGTACCCCACCGGTCTGAGGAAATTAACTTCTTTCTCAAGATATCAGGATAAGCTGCATGAAATAATATGATATAGGTAGCATATCTCGAACTTTAAAAGAAAATAAAAACAAATTTATGGAAAAAGTCTGTATTTTCTAGACTAATTGGAGTAGAATGGGTGTGGCTCAACTTTCTATTTATTTTGTGCTAATGACGTTCTCATGGAGGCAAACGCGTTGCGCATGTGCACATGAGATGTATACACGTGGAAGAGGTAGGTCAGTTCTTTGTATAATTGGGCGAATAGTTGGGGTTTTATATGTAATATGCTTTTCGAAAAAGAAAAATAATCCAAGCTTGAATGTCAAAATGTATGGTTATCAGCTGGAACAAGTTAATGTAGTAAGATTTTTGGGTATGTGGATGGACTCTAAATTAAATTTTAAAATACATATTCAGATATTGATAGAAAAATGCAAAAAAGGAATAAATGTCTTAAGGTGCTTGTCAGGAGCTGAGTGGGGGGTAAGTTGTCAGTCATTGAAAATAATTTATTGGGCCGTGATTAGGTCAAACATAGATTATGGTAGTGTAGTTTACAGTTCTGCGAACAAAACCTTACTTAAAAAGATAGAGGTAATACAAAATCAAGCTTTGCGCATTTGCTGTGGTGCATTTAGATCTTCTCCGGTGGCTTCATTACAAGTTGAAATGGGAGAATTGCCTCTAGAACAGCGTAGGTTTCAGCTGAGATTAAGGTACTGGTATGGTGTAAAGGGACATCTGGAAAACCATCCAGTTAAACTAATTCTGAAAGATTGTTGGGAATATGAATACAAAGAAATTACAAGCTTTGGTTGGGTAGTAAGGAAGGAGGCAAACAGCTTGGAGTTGAAAGACCATGAAATTGCTCCTTCTGTTGCTATTCCAGCAATTCCTCCTTGGTTGTTCCCTATGCCATTAATTGATTTACAAATTCACAAAGTAATAAAAAAACGGAGATGAATATGCCAACTGAAGTAGTAGTTCAACAATATATAATACAAGAGTATTATTCTGTGTTACAGGTATTTACAGATGGGACTAAGGAGCCAGAGTCTGGGAGAACAGCAGCAGAAGTTTATATTCCTACTTTTAAAATAAAAATGGCAAAAAGATGATCAGATCATGTGTCAGTTTTATTACTGAATTATTAGCTATCATACTATCTCTACAGTGGATCAAAGAAGTTCAACCAGATAGAACTGTGATATGTACTGACTCAATGGCTGCGCTCACTAGCCTACTAAGTGGTAAATCTCAAGCTCGGCAAGACTTAGTATTTGAAGTTTTACAAAGTTAGGATAAGGCAGTTAAGGATAGAGGTACAATTCCTCTGGGTGCCTGCACATGTGGGTGTGGAATGGAAATGAGGAAGTAGACTTGCTTGCAAAGAAAGCATTAAATCATACACAAATAGAAATTAAGTTAGCTTTAAGTAAAGCTGAATTCAAGAGAGTGATATCATTTGAAGTAAGAAATGGCAAAAGTTATAGTGGGTCTAAAGGAAGACATCTTTTCCAGATTCAGGAGTGTGTTGGAAATGAGAGGAAAAGATATGGAAATAGGAAGAAAGATGTAATCTTATCAAGACTAAGAATCGGACATACAGCATTAAACTATAGTCTTTATAAAATAGGTAAGCATGAGTCGGGAAAGTGTGACAAATGTGGAGAATTAGAAACAGTGAAACATATTCTTTTTGAGTGTTCTGCATATGAAAGGGAGAGATTTCAATTAATTCAAGAAGTTGATAATATTTCTTTAAAAGTATTGTTAGGAAATCGGTCGAGGCAATCAAGAATGCAAGAAAAATGGTTTAAAGGGGTCATATGACGCTTTTTTAAAGATCATTATTTTGTGTATTTGGTGTAACAATATAAGTTGACATGCTTTAATGTTTAAAAAACACATTATTTTTCAAATACTGTACATTATTGTAGGTCCTCTATGCCCCGCCTCTCTCAAACACTTCGTTTTCTACAAAGTCCCTCCTTCCGACAAGCACAGTCTGCTCTGATTGGCCAGCTGACCCAGTGCATTGTGATTGGCCGAACACCACAAGCACTCGTCGGAAATGTAACGCCCCTTACCATAATCGCGAGCTTCATCTTTCAAAATAAATGTAAAGAATGTAAATGCTGACTCCACTGTGATGTGACCCTCTCTCGCTCTCTCTCTCTCTCTCTGTCACACACACACGCGCGCGCACGCACGCACACACACGATGTGCAAAACTCTGCATTTGAACAGTCAATAGCAAATACTTAAACTAATAACAAAACAGTAG
>NW_015505672.1:972792-1029883 GCF_001515645.1 Sinocyclocheilus grahami
ATACTTAAACTAATAACAAAACAGTAGCTGATTCTGAAGCGCCAGATTGTCATAGCAAAGTCAGAATTACCTCCTCTCCTAGGTTCACGAAACGGTCGTCCATAAAATGCATTGCTGTTCTGTTGTAAATGATCTTAAAGATTCCTAAATGCATCTACTTTCGGAAGGCCAAGTAAAGTGCTTTTGCTTTCGCCTAGAAACACACAGCGTCTCCCTGACATGGCTACTTCAACACTAACTGCGGTTACTGAAACCACGCCTTCTTTCTTTGCGTGCACATTTGGGCCGCATTATGCTAATATTTCCACATAGTGAGGTAGATATGTGGGGGCGTGTTAGAACAAGCCGTTTTAAGGGGGCGTGGCAGAGTCTTAACTTTGATAAAGAATATCTCTTTGGTTTTGAGACTTCAGTCTTTGCAACTTCAGGGATCTTATCTATGCACAATCAGCTTGATTCCAAAGAGAAAGGAAAACTTGAAATCGCATCATATGACCCCTTTAAATACATGAAAAACACATGAACAATAGATAGAATCTAGGTTTTTTCTTTTCTGTATTTCTTTTTTCCAAATCTATGCACACTCCACACTCCAGATCAGTAGGTGGCGGTAATGCATCTTTTTTTTTAGCTGGTTTGCCAAAATGCCATAAAACACCAGAAGAAGAAGATGTTCTTTGTATCAGTAGGTGGAGGTAATGCACCTAAAAGTTGTATGCCATCCGCCATTAAACACCAAGATTCCTAAATGCATCTACTTTCGGAAGGCCAAATAAAGTGCTTTTGCTTTCGCCTGGAAACACACTCCCTGACATGGCTGCATCAACACTAACTGCGGTTACTGACACCACGCCTTCTTTCTTTGCGTGCACATTTGGGCGCATTATGCAAATATTTCCACATAGTGAGGTAGATATGTGGGGGCGTGTTAGAACGAGCCATTTTTTGGGGGGTGTGGCAGAGTCTTAACTTTGATAAAGAATATCTCTTTGGTTTTGAGACTTTAGTCTTTGCAACTTTAGGGATCTTATCTATTCACGAACAGCTTGTGACACTCCAAAGAGAAAGGAAAACTTAAAATCGCATCATATGACTCCTTTAAGACCTAGGACAGTCTTGCACACTTACTTCCTGCCGCGTGCATTCGCTCTCAAGTGGCCAAGACCACAAGTGTGGGTATTTGGACACGGGGTTTGAGTTTTGCCTGAGACAGCGTCTACGTTAAAGCAGAATATGTGCCAAATTACCAACGCATTTGTGGGCTGTAATGATACATTTTATACTCTACAGGGCGTCATATTAAATCCAGTAAACTTTCGATTGGACCTGAGTTTGTGACTGAACTGCAGGTGACGCTAGTAGAGAAAGACAGTATTATTAAAAAAAAACAAGCAAAACCCTTTAGTCATTTTAAAGGGATAGTTCACCATGCCATTAATTACTCACCCTCATGTGGTTCCAAACCCCTAACCTTTGTTCATTTTCGGAACACAAATTATTAAAGGGGTGGTTCACTGTTTTTTTTTCTAGGCTTGATTGTGTTTATGGGGTGCAGTCTAACATGTGTTAATGCTTCGTTAAAAATTTTTTTTTCACATAATTTACCTTTATTCCACATTGCTCTGTCCCTTCTCTGAGAAATGTGCTGATAATTTCCTGCTTTTATGAAGCCCCGCCCTCAGAAATAGGCGATGGGCTCTGATTGGTTAGCTAGCCCAGTGTGTTGTGATTGGCTAAACCGCCTCTAGTGCACGTCTAAACATCACGCCCCTCACCTCAGCGGCATGTGCTCCGGTTGTATTGTAAACAATGGCATGTTAATATCGTTTATCAGTTTGAGCCCGATTGATAAGCAGAGGATATTACTGAAGAGGATCGTGCAGAACCTGTGCAAGCACGGCTTTTAATGGTAGGCCTATGTTTTTTGTTTGTTGTTGCTTCTCATAGCTATGTGAAGTAGAGGTCTACACGGAGGACCCGAGACCCGAGGACCCGGGACCCGACCCGGGATCCGTACGGGTTTGGGGCTATATTTTAAATGGTCAGCTGGGTCCGGGTCGGGTCCCAATCTATTACTTCGGGTCCCGGGTCTGTTTAACATTGTGTGTAATACCCGAGTCGATCGGACTCGGTTATCAGTCAGTCAGTCAGCGCTGTGAGTGTGTTGTTTTGTAACTTTCAACTTGTAAAATTAGGATGAGAAAAGTGTGAGTCGGTAATTTGAAATAAGGTGGAAAAACACACGAGCGACGTCATCAGAAGCAGGGTGGGCGGAGTTAATGCACATGCACGGTGATAATGGATACCTTCATGAGTGATGTGGGTTATTGATTATTTTTTAAATAATATTATGAATGAACCGTCTTGTTGTTATATCAAACATTTTTGCTCAGACTCGGCCCCGAGAGCACAGAGATGATAGCAAATAAGTAAAGCTAACGTCAGCAGCCATGGCTGGATGAGCAATCGTTATTATAATCCAAATGGGCAAACAGTTGGAATATGTGCCGATCGGGTCCAGTCGGGTCTGTGTTGAATTTTTGGGCCCGTGTAGACCTCTAATGTGGAGGCAACGCTTCCTCTCATCCAATTTTTTTTTGCCTGTATATTTGCCTGTACGGTCCTCCATACTGAAATTAAACTTTTTGTCTCCTTTTGTCATTGTTGGATAGTCTTACTTCAAAAGAACACATGCTTGTCATGTGACACACAGCAGCCACGATAGCACTGTTAGTATAACTGATATAGGCTTATGTTTTATTTTTCCTTTTTATTCAAAACATTTTCCAAACGTGTTAAGCCTGTATATTTGCCTGTACGGTCCTCCATACTGAAATTAAACTTTTTGTCTCCTTTTGTCATTGTTGGATAGTCTTACTTCAAAAGAACACATGCTTGTCATGTGACACACAGCAGCCACCATAGCACTGTTAGTATAACTGATATAGGCTTATGTTTTATTTTTCCTTTTTATTCAAAACATTTTCCAAACGTGTTAACTATATCAGGAAATATCTCGATTCTCACATATGTGTGCACGTTTTGCACATTTATAGATTATGTTATTTGATCAATAAATGGTGATGGACAAAGTAGACTAATAGTGTAATCTATTAACTACACATAAAAACCAGACTTTTTACTTAAGTACCAGATATGGGTGTCATGCCATAAAATATTTTTAATACGACTGACTTTGTAGCCTATTTAATGTGAATTTAATAACAATATTGTAAGTTACTAATTATAACACTTTCATACAGAGAGCAAAGAACATTTTCATTCAGTCAAGCCAGAGTTCAGACCCTCTCAAAAGCTCCCATTTAAATCACTGAAGCTGTTTACACTGTGAAATGAATATCTTAACTTACATTCGTACACACATCTGCACATTGTTGTTTCTGATTAGAGAATTCGCCAGATAATTCAGTCAGCGAGCAAGTGAACAAAACACCGCGTTTCAGCGATGACTCATCTGAACACCTCTGATTGGCCATTGCATTCATAAGCTCAACAGAATCGTGTGTGATTGGTTATAATGCAGCGCTGTACAAACGCGTCTGTAATCTGCCTCAGATCCAGCCAGCGAACGCAGATTTGAATTTAGCAGCTGATGCTGTGCCGCACTGAACGATCTAATCACACCAGTGTGATTGTATCAAATATAAAAATATTATTCGGCTATTTTTTGTCTTTTGGAAGCTGCATTCAAAATCCACTTGGCTCAGAAATTTGAGGGGCCCCTCACTTTGAATGGGCATGACACCTCTGGTCTTATATACAGTATGTTTGCAGTAATACATCCACATATACTGTACATAAATTGAAAATTTAAAGATCAAATTTGATATGACCTTCAGAAAAAAAAAAATTCCATTCCACTTTCTACATTAATCTGAATTCAGGAGAGAGCTCCCACAGTAAAGATCACACTTCACACTTAAGGTCGTCTCACCTCTTAACATATTGCATACACACATGGCCATACATCACAGTAGACTTATCTCTGACATATCGAATTATAAATAAGCATAGAGTATGTGTACATGTCAGAGATAAGTGGCTAATGTAATGTAATGTCCCATTCACACTTACAGCGATAAAATCCCCAGGGAACAGCCTTAAAAGTTGGCTTGCTGCTGGTTTTAAGAATGTGGAATCCAGCTGTACAAGGCAGCGGGTCACTGTTTGGTTTCTCGTTGGTAGTTGCCACATTTTTTTTCTGCTCATTTGCATGAAGTTGACCTCTGTTTGAGAGCCATTGAAAGTAAAGTGTCCAGTTGCTTTTACCCTTGCACTCTCATTAAAAAAGGTACAAAGCTGTCACTGGGACGGTACACTTTTGTGCCTTATTTACCCTAAATGGTACATATTAGTACCTAAAGTGTACATATTAGTACTTTTGGAAAGGGTACCGCCCCAGTGACAGTATGCTTTTTTCTGAAAGTGTGGGAATTGAACCCATGACTTTGGCATTGCAAAGCACAACACAACCAAAGAATAATAATAAAAAAAAATCTGAAAAAAGTTACAGGAAATGCGAGGCTGATAGTTTTAAGTTGCATCAAGTGAATTCAGATTTCCAGTGAAAATGCTGGAGACTTGTAAGTAACCATAATCCCCAAATTAGTAAGTGTCACCTTTCTTTGATTAAAACTGCAGTCACTTCAAATATCGGCTTGTCTGCATACTAAAGTTACCCCAGTAATTAGGATTGCGTGAAAGTACAAATCGAGCCACGTTCAGGTTATAGGGGTCAGTCTCTTTCACTTTCTTCCTGTTGTAGATGTAATCAGTCTTACCCAGTTTTAACTTGCTAGTAACGTTTTCCAGCCGCAGAGCTAGAGAGTCCTGAACGGCCTAAACAGTGCAAGATTAGAACAAAATGGCTGGCCATTAATTGTTTATAACACGTCTCTCTCCATACCGTTTGACCTTACCGTGCACCTGATCAGTCAAGTATATATGAGACTGAGGGTATCTCCAGGGTATTAAGGCAATTGCTGGCTTTGTGTGATTTTTCTTTCCCCAATCTCCTAATTGGTCCTATCAGGGGTTATCAGCATAGTGTCGGGTTCTAGAGATAAAAGCAGATAAAATTAAGGACACATTATTAGGCACCTAGTCCGGACTGTGATTTGAGCTGTGTAACTTTCTAATGTTTCTAATGTATATTTTAAGTATATATAATTATTACTGTTTATTTAAAATATATTGTTCAATTATATAAAATGCAATGCGTAGCATTCCAAACGAAAAAGGGTTTTCCCCAATTTTTATTTTTACGCAAAGTATTTTTTCCACGATTTTGTTTTCTTGTTTGACCATACACATAATAAGCTATTTGCTTAAATGAACATATACTAAAATATATTATCAAACTATTTAATTGCTTTGCTTGGAAACCGTGTGTTCTCACGTCTAAAAATACAGCAAACTATATTTTTATGACAAACAAATATTGCGATATCATACTTCAGAAATGACACTACTCAAATGACAGTCATATAATACCTAGCATTCCTCTTACATAACCACAAAACACTAACAGCGTTCTCTTACATACTATATACATAGTTTGGTATTTGGTTACTTTGCTGTCTCACTGCTCAATATTTTAGTGTCTCAACTCTCACCTCTAGTGTGCTTCTTATGACTGCCTGTCAAATGACTGAAATCAATCCTGTCTTGAAATAACCTTACAGACAAAGCAATCAGAACAAAATGCTAATTCAGTGCAATTAAAATAGTGAGTGTGTATTCATGAGTGTTTATTTTCTTTTTCTTTTTTTTGCCATAGATGCATAAATATTTTTATCTACACTGTAAAATTAGATTTTTTTAAGTTTTAAATAGAACAGGTATTATCGGAGTTTGTTTTACAAGAAAATACTATTACAGTCCTTCTACTTAAAAAAATTGACGTGTTACTTGCAGTTTCTTTATAATTATTTCTGTGTGAATTTTACTAGCACATTTTCAGAGTGAAAATAGATTATACACCATTTTTTTCAGTGTATGTTTTAAATGATAGCTCAACCGAATAAATTGATAAATATGCAAAGCAAAATTGGCAAAATTTTAAAAAGCAAGCCCAAATTTAGATTTAATATTGACTTTAAGTTTGCAATTCAGAGCAGTTGGCAGTTGATGAATGTGAGGAAAGACATTGAGATCACTGAGGAATGACCAACTTAAAATGCCTGCTGCATCTACATACTTTACATACATTATAATAGGGCTGTGCAGTTAATCGCATGTGATTGTCATGCGCATCTCATCAGTAAAACCGGTTCCGTGATTAGTAGTAAATCGCCATCACCTGCTTTCAGATGGAGCGGCATTTACTACACAGAGTTGTAGTTCAATGACAAGCTAGGCAATATCGCATTCATAATTGCAGATGAATCGCATTTGATTATGAACGCGATATTGCCTAATTGTCAGTGAACTACGACTCTGTGTAGTAAATGCCGCTCCATCTGAAAGCAGGAGAAAAAATTGATGGCTACTTTATACATTTAAATGTAGTTTGTGCTGACCACAATGTTTTTGGGTGGTTTTAGTGCCCTCCACTAATATTGGCACCCTTGGTAAATATGAAAATAAATCTGCATTGTTCATCCTTTTGATCTTTCTTTAAAAAAAAATCACAAAATTCTAACCTATCATTGAAGTAAAACAATGGAAAGTGGGGGGGAAATCTTATTATGAAATAATTGTTTTTCACGTTGGTCACAATTATTGGCACCCAATTATTGCAACATGCTTTTCCCAAAATAACAGCTCTGAGTTTTCTCCTATAATTCCTGATGAGTTTGGAGAACACCTGACAAGAGATCAGAGACCATTCCTTAATGCAGAATCTCTCCAGATCCTTCAGATTCCCAGCTCCATTTTGGTGCTTCATTTCTTCAGTTCACCCTACTCAGTCATTTTGTATAGGGTCCAGATCAGGGAACTGGGACGGCCATAGCAGAAGTTTCATTTTGTGCTCAGTGACACATTTTTGTGTTGATTTTGATGTTTGCTTTGGATCCTGATCGAAGATCCAACCACGGCTCATTATAAGATTTCTAACAGAGGCAGTCAGGTAGGCCCACAACATTAAAGATCCAGCAGTATATTTAACCGTGGACATGAGCTACTTTTTATCCCTGTTTGCACCAAACCCATCTGGTGGGTTTACTGCCAAAAAGCTCTTTTTTTTTTGTTTCATCTGGCCATAGAAGCCAGTCCTGTTCGAAGTTCCAATCATGTCTGACATGCTTGAAGTTTGTTTTTGGATAAGTGGGGAGGATTTTTCTTGAAACCCTCCCAAACAACATGTGGTGATGTAGGGGCTGTTTGATTTTTTTTAGGCTTTCTAACCCCAAGACTCAACTAATCTCTGCAATTCTCCAGCTGTGATCCTTGGTGAGTCTTTGGCCACTCAAACTCTCCTCCTCACCATGCATTATAGGACAATATAGACACACGTCCTCTTCCAGGCAGAATTGTAACATCTTTGGGTAATTGGAACTTCTTAATTATTGCCCTGGTGGAGGAACATCCACTTACATCCACTTTTTTTTTTTTGTGAAGCTCAACAATCTTTTGCTGCACATCAGAACTATATTCTTTGGTTTTACTCCTTGTGATGGATGATTAAGGGAAATTGGCCTTTGTGTTCCTCACATTTATAATCCTGTGAACAGGAAGTCATGGCTGGACAATAGTCAGCCTGGTCTGGTGTGCTAAAAATATACTTCATATTTTACTCTTAAGAATTTGTAGGGGTGCCAATAATTGTGGCCAACATGCATTGGAGAAAGACATTTATTTCATAATGTGAGTTTCCCCCCACTTTCAATTGTTTTACTTCAATTAAAGGTTAGAATTTTATGATTTTTTTAAATGAAAGATCAAAAAGATAAACAATACAGATTTATTTTCACAGCCACCTTTGCTCATATTTACCAAGGGTGCCAATATTAGTGGAGGGCATTTTGTAATTTATTTAATTAAAATACTCTTTTACACTTGAAAAGGGAAAAGTGCAGTGAATTAAAAACAGAAGCAAATGTCATTGCACCAATTTTTTGGTCTTTAATGTTTTATTTTAAGGACATTTTTGTTTCATTTTATTACGATAAGCATATATGATTTTGTGTTTGTTCGCCACTTAATCATACAATGAGAACGTGTCCTTGTCAAATCCCACAAAGGTGGAGCCAATAAATTTAATATATATTTAATAAAAGGCACTCAGAATATCATAAATAAAATATAGTGCTTAAACAATCAAGATACAGTGGGTACGGAAAGTATTCAGACCCTACTTTCCGTACCCACTGTATATCATACAGCCATTGCATACATTCATGAGATGCTAAATGCCATAATGACCACATAACACTGGCATTATCACCTTCGTCGGTGGGATAATTGTAAAAAAATAAAAATAGACTCTCAGGATTTATTGAACAATGACTTTCAATATTACTATTGATATTACACCATACTATGACATAAAATGCATGCACATGGAAATATACTTAAAGTTTTTCCATTGACACAATGGAGGGTTGATTTAAATATTATATTTCTACCTCTAGTCAAAGCATGGTCATTTTTTATCATATTCTTTAATATCAGTGTTTTCATGCATCTTTTAAAATGTACAACAGCATGATAAAAAGCATTTTAAAGGGGTCATATGATGCGATTTCAAGTTTTCCTTTCTCTTGAAGCGTTTTGCTGAAAACAAGGTGTTTGAGAGAGGCGGGGCATAGAGGACCTACAATAATGTACAGTATTTGAAAAAGAATGTGTTTTTTGAACATTAAAGCATGTCAACATATTCTGTTACACCAAATACACAAAATAATGATCTTTAAAATAGCATCATATGACCCCTTTAAGTTCTATATTGCAATTATTTTTCAGTGTCTGAAAAATGCAATGTTACCTGCTGGCATAAGTTAATTTTCAAGCTTATTGGAAAACGTATTTCAGCTTCCCTGAAAAGTGCTGGATTGGTTTGCTTTAGTCAGTGCTGAAATGCTACAATCAAAATTTGCTTTGGAAACATTTGTTCTCTATATTTTTTCAACTTTGCTTTTTACAAAAACATGCAAATGTGCAATTTTTGAATTTGAATAAAACAGGAAATATTCTCTCATAAAAGGGAATTCCTGCAGTAAAGAAACATCAAGTTATGGAGAGATAGATTTCTGTAAGCATAGTGAAATCACTAAAAATTTTTAAATAATGTGATTAGCATAACACGTCTTACTCTTATTCCAAAGACAGCAATTGTACTCCTCTGAAAGACAACGTCTCATAAGTGAAACAAAACATGTCATCTATTACAATCATGGGCAAAGACAGACATGTGTGCTCATTTGCATTATTGCATGACAAAAACATTGTGTAATTGCTTTCATATACTTATGAATGTTATTAATATAATGATTCTTCCTGTTCTGTTTATAAGATAAATCCACAAGAAACGTCCTGATGTTGCAAACATTTACAAGTAAGTCATTAGGCTGGATTAGATGATATATTTGCTGCAATCAAATTAAAGCTTTTTTTTATGTGTGCTCCGTTTGACCGACAAGTATATATTTTGAATGGCTAACTCATATAAATGTATGCTTAAATTTTTGTGCATTTTCCAGCCATATATATCCGTGTGCATAATGAGTAAGGCTGATAGTAGGCCAGTGAAGCCTTTAGATAAAGAAGTAAGTGATGTGTATCCTACTAGCTATCATCAATACTTTCATATATATTCGGTCAAACAAGTGACATGATATGATGTGAAACTACTATTTGACTGAAATTGCCAAGCAAAGGTGTGTACCAAAACTTGAACTTACTCAGCATAGAAAGAAATCTCACCCTAAAGATAGAGTTCTAGCATCTCATTCTGTGTGTATGTTGACAAGAATAGAAACACCAGAGGAAATTTGGGGCGAGTAGCAAGCAGATGCTACCACATCACGGTGGGTCATCCAAATATAACATACTTGTATGCGTAGGATACTGTTTTTAAATTCCAAACAGTCCTGATTATTTATGACAACTACCAGGGCTGTTAGAGGAGACATTCGGTGACATTGAAAGATGGATAACAGTTTGGCATAAGCTTTTTCTCTCACGAGCAGCAGCGACAAAAGGTGATGTCAGTGCAAAACTCTAAAGGAACGAACAACATCAGCAAAAGGTGGTACTGGGTGAATGCTCAGAGTGCAGATTCATGATTCCTCGGCATTAATTTGAGGGACTCGGCAACACAGGTACTTAATCGCGATTAATTAAATGCTTGTTTTGACCTCAGTCAAACGCAGCCGTTTGCCTCACAAATGATGACATGAGTACTTTTTTTCTCTTCTGTGTTTCATATTCCTTTTTTCAGTTCAGTGCATTTCAGTTTGTATTATTGTAAAGCCTTAAAGGGATGTTCCTTACAATATTTGTAATATACTTCCTTTTATTAAATAGTGCTTCTGAGGTTTTATAGTTATCCATCAAAGGTGTTTTTAGCAGCCTTTGGCTAAAACAGCGTCCTGTTTAAGATCTCCCTCTGAAACAGCAAATTCCGCAAAGGTACTGTTGGTATATGCATAGCATTAGGTACATAACTCTAAATTAAGCAGTTGTCAAAACATAAAACGGAGAGTTTCTAAGTGCATTGTTGTATAGTCATTATTGCTAGTCATGAGAAATATACCTATCCTTATGGAATGCTGTTTTTCCCTGTCTGCCAATTCCCATTGCTCTTGTCCAGCGAGTAATTGCTTTCATACTTCTCTTCAGAACTGCTTTTCTGATTTGCAGCAGCCTCAGCAGCAGCATCAATCATCTGTTTCTCTGCCTGCTCTGTTTCACGATGGTAGAAGTAGTTGAAGTTGGAGACGATGACAGGAACGGGAAGTGCAATGGTCAGTACGCCAGCGATGGCACAGAGGATCCCAACCATCTTTCCTCCCAACGTGATAGGGCACATGTCACCATAGCCAACCGTCGTCATTGTGACCACAGCCCACCAGAATCCTTCCGGGATGCTCACGAACTGAGTATCAGGTTCGTCAACCTCAGCAAAGTAAATGGCACTGGAGAAGAGGATGACGCCAATGAAGAGGAAGAACATAAGCAAGCCCAGCTCCCTCATGCTGGCCTTCAGGGTTTGGCCTAGAATCTGGAGGCCCTTAGAATGGCGGGACAGCTTGAAAATCCTGAAGACGCGCACTAATCGGATGACACGTAGCGTAGCCAGAGACATGTTCTGGTTGGCGGTGGGGTCTTCATCGTGGGTGGCCATCAGTTCCGTTATGACGGTTATGAAGTAGGGCATAATGGACACAATGTCAATAACATTCATGATATTGCTGAAAAACTCGCTCTTGCTGGGGCACACTATGAAACGTACTCCAAGCTCAAAACAGAACCAAATGATACAGATGGTCTCCACCACAAAGAAAGGGTCAGTAAAGGCAGAGTGCATGGCCTTAGGATGAGGAGTAGGGGATAGAAGCGTTCCATTGGCGTCATGGGTTAAGTTGACGAAAGCAGGCATAAATTCACGCTCATCACGGAATTCCGGGAGCGTCTCCAGGCAGAAGATACAAATAGATATAGTGATGACAAAAACAGACACTAAGGCCACTGACCTGGCAGCACTGGAGCTCTCTGGGTACTCAAAGAGCAGCCAGAATTGACGGTGAAGCTCATTGGTTGGGAGTTGAGGCTCAGGGTCTTTGATGAAACCTTCATCTTCCTTGAACTGTTCCATGACCTCATGCCCTAGTCGATAGAACACTATCTCATCAGCAAACACATCCAATGGCACGTTTGCTGGCCTCCGAATCTTACCTCCGGACTGATAGAAGTACAAAATTCCATCGAAGCTGGGGCGGTTGCGATCAAAGAAATACTCATTCTTCATGGGGTCAAAGTAGTCAATCCTTCTCATGGGGTCTCCAAGCAAGGTATCTGGGAACTGATTCAAAGTTTTAAGTGTTGTCTCGTACATCATCCCTGAGACATTGATAACCACTTTTTGTTCACCCTCCTCGAATTTCTCCTTTTCAGCAAAATAGTCCTCGCAACAATCCTTGGCTACTTTTCCTAGAAGTGCCTCATTGGGACTGCCCTCGCTGCTTATCAGAACCTTCCAGTTGGAAATCAGGCTGTTGCAGCTTGATGTTCCTTTCTTGCTGAGTGTTGGTGGAGAGGCAGGTGAGTGCCTCGGCTGTCTTCCTCTCTGAGGTGAGCGTGTGATTGAGTTTATGCCATGGGTCCCCTGGTTTGGTTCCGGGGCATCTGAGGTGGGTGAGGTTGGATATCCCGAGTCACTCGGGTCTCCCAGATTGATTCCGATGTCATCCAGGTTCTCAAAGTTGACTAGAGGAACCTCCATGGCCTCCCTCCCCTCCCTGGGGCTGAGCTCAGGCTCCTAACCCAGGATGAAATGACACAGGCCAGCCAGCCAGCCCACTCTGCACCACAAAGTGTGAAGAGATCAGAGAAGATTCAGGCTGGTTCTGCAGCAGAGAGACGAATCCCAAGATACTGTCACCTGATCTGCAGATAAAGACAAAGGGAACAAAACAGTTGTGTTACTGCATGGAAGGTAAGGTTGCACCTTAGTCAGGCTAGGAAACAATTAAAGCAATCTAAAGTAATGTAAACGCTACAAAAAGACAATGAAATAGGAACAAACAGAGATTTTATTTTTAGGCTCAATTATTTTACTCGATACTTTACTCAAATGCAGTCCATTCAAAATTAAGCATGCACATTATAGGTTAGGGATTAGTTCAATCAAAAATGAAGTGTTATTATTTATTCACCTTTTTGTTGTTTCAATCATGTAGGACCTTCTTTTCAAGGGTTTCAAAACTATGATTAAAATACAATGAAAGATGTGCTATATTCCAAATCTTCTGATTCTGTATGATTGCTTTGTATAAAGAACACACTGACATTTGACAGTGAATTTAACAGTCATCAGATCTGTCTGATGCGTTAACAAATCATCCAGGCCTGCCTTGCTAGCTTAATCAACCAATTCACTTAAAATATTTAACCCAAAAGAACAATTCAACAGAGATGAGAATGAATCCAGCACCTCTACCAAATGAATCCGTCATCTCTGCTTTTCTCATGAACTCATGTCATGATTTTCAGTGGTTAATACTTTAACAACATTTGTGATACTGTACTGGCAATTTCTAAGTTATACAAGTTTGGCATGGCCAATATCCTGTAAGGATATACATTACAACTAACAGATTGCATTTAGTCTCTCCTTGAATGTTGCTAAAAAAAGCATAAATAATGCATTCAAATTGAACATGTTTTCCTGCCCTCTCTATCTACTGCAAAGTGTGCTTGAGAGCTGAGAACTGCACTTTATAATCATTTCTCCATTATGGCCTCTTTTAGTGACACACACACACACACACACACACACACATTTGAATTCACATCTTCTGTATTGTAGTACAAGCATTTACAGCAATAGAGCTGTACTTACACGGTTGAATATGGAATTAATAAATTTCAGCAAAAGAGTCCAGAAATTGTAAGCAGACACAAATCTTCAGTTACAGACACATTTAGCATGAATTTTGGGAGACAGCCAGGAAATATTGAAAGATTCAGACCTCAGACTTTATGTTCCAGGTGTAATATAAGTTAAACTTGTTTTAACAGCATCCGTGACATCAGTTCCCACAGGCAGTAATTTTGACTCATTTATTCAGTTTTTACAAACTAAAATGCATTTATTTATTTATTTGTTTTTTATTTATTATTATTAATAAATAATATTTATTTATTTATTTTACAAAAGGGGCATATTAATTTAATTGCTTCCATATAAAATGTATTATTTTTATTGAGCTGTAAAATTGGTTCAATCATCCTTTTATCTGTCGGACTAGACTCTTCTAGATTAACTTCTGGTTATCTGATATGGATGTAATTCCTTTAGGTTGAGTTTCAGGTAAGCAACACATTGTTACATCACTTCCTGTTCTTTTATTTTTGCACACATTGAGTGAAAGCACTAACTTTTACATGTTCACAGAATAAGTTTTGGTTATAATCTGTACAGATAATGTTGGTAAGTAATTACACTAATCTTGTGCTATACCTATTAGAACTTATTATATTGCAATGCTTCATTAATTTCCATTTTAATTTTGTTGTATTGTTTTCTCCTGCGCATTATGCTCTAGTGGAGTAGCAATCGATTGTCGAAACCAAATAGTTCATTAGGCATGTCTGTGCAAATGGTGGGAGTTTTTTTTTTAGAATGTTAATGATTGTTATTTATAATTAATGTATTACAGTCTAATTTATTATTCTTAAGTTATTTATACCAATTGAAAAAGAGTAATCTTCTATGCAACAGTGCCCTATGGTAGGATATTGCGGTAGAAGTAGTTTTAGTTAGTTTGAGGTTAGTTGTTAGTTTCTGTATTAATCAACAGCATCCGTGACAGTTTAAGATGTTTAACCTACATTATGCTCTAGTGGAGTAGCAATCGATTGTCGAAACCAAATAGTTCATTAGGCATGTCTGTGCAAATGGTGGGAGTTTTTTTTTTTAGAATGTTAATGATTGTTATTTATAATTAATGTATTACAGTCTAATTTATTATTCTTAAGTTATTTATACCAATTGAAAAAGAGTAATCTTCTATGCAACAGTGCCCTATGGTAGGATATTGCGGTAGAAGTAGTTTTAGTTAGTTTGAGGTTAGTTGTTAGTTTCTGTATTAATCAACAGCATCCATGACAGTTTAAGATGTTTAACCTAGAATATTCTTTTAATATACACATTCAACACACTTTATTCCAAATCCAACTAAAGCAGCTTTTGGATTCCAGTGCTGTTGCTCTCAGGGTCAAATGTCCAGTTTGGGCCTCTTATCTACAGCGTTCTATATTCCAGAGAGTTTAATGGAGACAGGTAACCATAACCTTAACAGAGGATTTAAACAGCTACCCCTACCACTTGACACCATAGAACACACAGTCGCCAAAAAGAAAAGCTTCTGGCTCCATGACAGCTTGTGTGGCTACACTGGAAGGTAACGCACACCTCTCACCTTAGCTCCGCGTTATATTCCATTGACCCTATTAGTATACAGCAGGGCCTATCTTTTCCATTGTCAGAGGAGTATTGTTGGATGGGTGGGTTACATGGGCATTCTGTTTCATGTGGCCACATTTTTTACAGCATTGGCAAGACGGCCTCGTTTATATGATAAGTGCATGTTGAATTTTTAAGGAAAAGTTGACCAGTGCTGAAGGATAAATAACAGCATCATGCTGCTTAAATTGTTATTCGCCCAGCTGTAGTGGCCACATACAGTATGACTGAATATCTGCATTTTACTTAGAGAGAGAGCTCACCCAGTTCACCCAAAAATAATTTATCATGTTGCTCCAAACTTGTGGAACACAAAGAAAATATTTTGAAAAACGAGTTTTAGAACCAAACTTTCTTCATAATCTATTCTTATGTGTCCCACAGAGGAAAGAATAAAGGGTTTTGGCCAACCTGAGGGTGATTAAATGATCAGATGATCAGAATTTCAATTTTCTACCTCTTTTTTAAGTATACTCTTCTCAGAAAGACTTATGTTACACAATTGTAATATTTTGTGCTGCCTTTGTTACCTGTATCCCATGCACTCTGCACCTTTTGTTTATTTATTATTTATTGTACTTCTTTATATTTATTTATTTCCTACATTATTCAACAGTAACTGCAACGACCTTGTGAAAGAAAAGGAAACTAACCTCATTATACCTGTTTAATGACAGTAAGCTTGACTTATTTGATACACACACACACACACACACTTAGCACAAATATATATGTATTATATACAAGTATTAACTATATACTCTGCACTTAAATATTTTTTATTTGTAAATAATGTAAACATTTTTCTACTTCAAAATTTCACATTTAACGCATTACATGCTGTTTTTATCTATTTATTTTCACATTTTTTCAGTGTATTATCAGCAGGGTTAACTGCAGGGTTTACAGATCCACATGCGAGGGTACAGTTATGTAGCGATGGCAGGATGGATAAAAGTTATAAGTGACAGAAACTTCCATCCTTATCCTGCAGTGCTTTGTCTGGGGAAAATGCTGAAGATGTGAAAATGCACCACGGACAGAGATGACATCTATATCCTTCAGCTGTGTGTGTGTGCTCGCATGTGTCTGGAAGATCGATCACCGTGTGGGAAAGTTTCCCCACATGCATCACAGGTACAAAGTCATTGTTTTGTATCAAGCACCTCAGGGCACGTGCATGTGTAAAGGCACATCACATACGTTTTGTACTTTATGTGTTAGATTGTTTGCATAATTGTGTGAAAATATGGTTTCATATATAAACGAATCGGCACAAATCATTCCACTGGCTTGAATCGTAGAAATATTATTAGACAAGATGCTATAGCTGTCTTAGTTTCAAAGTCAGATAGTACCTGATTCATAGCAGCACAGAAGGTCTAACATTTTCAACATAATTTTTGACAGTTCACCCAAAAATGAAAACTCTCATTTACTCACTCTCATGTCATTCCAAACCTGTATGGCTTTCTTTCTTGGAAAGTCAATGGTCTCCAAAACATTCTTCAAAATATCTTATTTTATGTTCCACAGAAGAACAAGTCATGCAAGTTTCAAAGACATGAGGGTGAATAAATAATGACAGCATTTTCATTTTTGGGTAATTATCTCTTTAAATTAAAAATGTATATTTTAGAACTTGTGTGCTACTATGAATCAGGTAATAGCTATCTGATAAAGGGTCACTATCCCTTTAAAATAAATTGAAATTGAGAATATAGTGATTATAATAAATCAAATAAAGATTCAAATGTACTAATACAATAATTTAAAATTACATATATACCCACATATATACTAGTCTTAAACTTTTGAACCGTCATTCATTCCAAAAATCAACATCAAATCAAACAACAAACTATTTCTAATCTTCATCTCACTCCTAAATTCTTAAAGCTAAATACAGCTAAAGCTTAAATAGTCAATTTCACAGCACATATGTGGCTTGCCAGAGAAAACAAATAACAGCATCTAGCTTTCTAAACTTCTGTAACAGCTCCATTCATATCCAATAAATGAATTTACATCCAAACATACATTACATGCTTAAGCACATCTATAAAACCAAACACGGTCAAACGCTCAATGAAATACCCACCAGGGAAAACCTCTATGGCAGGACAGTCCTTCTGTGAGCGCTGTGATCCAGGATGAGTGGGGCTCCTCTTTTTTGCCTCTGTCCCTCTCTAGTCTTGCTCCAATTCTCAGCCTACGTTACAATCAGATTTCTGCACAACCTTGTGTTCTGTTTAAGCTCTCTCTCTTTCAGTAATCTTATGCCTTCTGAGTAACTTGAGACCCACGGCTGCCATCAGAGAGACGCACATGCTCACACACACCTTACCTTTCGCATCTGGCTTGGCTTTTTAAACCTTAGACCGGGTTCTCCTTTCTGTGTGCGTCTCTTTTGCTTTCTGTCAGTCTCTCTGTTTTGGGGTATCAGAGCAGGACCCCACGGCACGGGAGCCGGCAAGAGCTCTGCGGGGCAAACAGCGCTGAGTAAAGGATGGCAGAACCTGAGCTCATGCCGAGTAAGCAAGCAGAGCAACATCTCCAGAGCACGCACACACATACACGTACTCACAGTTACTCTCACTCACAAGTTGCATAGACATATGCAGTTTTAGATAGACACTAAATCTATGTTTGGAGTAGCATGCTATTATAGAGTATGTATAGTATGCTAATGGTCATAGAATACTTGGAAGACAAGCTCAAAATTTTGAAATGTTCAACTTTATACATAGAAAAGTGCAATGGAATGGCACTCTGTGTCGAACTTCATGCTGTCATTGAGAGAGATGAACTAGTTATTGACTTTAAAGCAAATAAATTGTGTTAATGAGTTAAAAAGTTAATACATTAGATGATATTTGTTGAGACAGGTGAGATATCAAGTAGGATTATACCATTTATGGGACATATCATTATTGTGTAGAATATTGTATCCCACAATGCAGTGCGCTTTTTGAAAAAATTATTTTGAAAGTAGTCTCCTATGCTCACCAAGGCTGCATTAACTTACAGTAAAAATGGTAACATTGTGAAATAATATTACAATAAAAAAAAAACTTTTCTATCTTATATTTTAAAATATAATTTATACCTGTGATGGCAAAGCTGATTTTTCAGCATCATTATTTCAGACATGATTCTTCAGAAATCATTCTAATATGCTGATTTGCTGCTCAAGAAATAATGGTGATACATTTCCCCCCCCCCAGGAGTATTTGAGTATATAGCTCAAAAGAACAGCACTTATTTGAATTTTTTTTGTAACATTATAAATGGTACACTTTTGATCAATCTTGATTAACTGAATATTTCCTTGCTTTAAAAAAAAAAAAAAATCTTACTGACCCCAAACTTTTGAATTGTAGTGTATAAATGGATTAAAAATGCAAAATAATATTTATTTTATTTGTTTATTTTTAAAGCCACTCACTGAATTGAACATAAATGTATGATGTCATGTGTTAATAATTTGACACTACTGTTTGATACAATAATTGTGGAACAAAGCACATTTTTGTCACTTATAATAGGTAGTATACAGTATATAGCATTCTGTAAGTAGTAAGCTATTTTCTATTCTGAACATTGCCACTCTATTTAACACACATGAATGCACACACATACGCACATTTGTATAATGCACACACCACATATGTTTCTGCCTGTTTCCATCATATCAGCTCATGGGACCTGAATTGGCATTATTGTCAAACACATAAGCACACACATTTACACACACGTGAAATGCACACAAATCACATCACATACATCTCGGGCTCCTTCCTCTCCCATCAACTCAGGGGACCTGACTCGGCACCCAGTATCTCTGTCAAACACACACAAGCGCATACGCTCTCGCACACATACAGATACAAACATCTGCAGCAGTACTCAGCAGCGATTCAACTACACTGCACACAGTCCAGAACATTAAACTGCTTATACAGGAGATCCAGTGCAATTCGGTTTAGGGTCCAGAGGCAGAAGTGAAAGGGGCCGTTCATCAAGTCTTCTTTTAGCCTCTTGCTGATGTCTGGCACCTGCAAATGAGACATACAAAAATGTAAGAATGTATCTAAGTGCTGTGATACACTGATTTGGTTCCAGACAATCTGCATATCTCTATAAATGTTCAGCAGGGCCTGAGTAAGGGTTTTGAGTAGGTCGCAAAAGTGCTGAATGATCCACTGTGAAACTCAAACAAAAGGTGAGGAAAAGTTGAATGCCACCCAATTATTGATTGACGGAGGGCCATGAGACATTGGTGGTCTAAGTGTTGCTGTATCAGTTGATTAGATATGTGCTAACTCATCATACTTTGAACAACGTGAATTCATGTCATGCTTTAGTTTCAGGAACGACACATCCATGGATCGTTCATGGACCACCTGATGCATGTTGCAAGCAACAACGGCTGGCTTTTTGCACTTTCTAAAAACTAAACTTTTAAAAACCACTCTGTTGCACTGATGATGAAACGTTTTCAAAATTGTGTTTGTTGTTTGTTTGGGTGCAAATTTTTACCAAGTTGATAGTGCAAAAGTCTTTCTATGCGAAACTATGTACCTCAAATTTTTAGGAAAACATAATGTCAAAATTACAATCAATATTATTAAGGAAATGCCCCCTGCATTTGATGGACCACCCAGGCGTGTGTACGCAAAGTGCTAGAGAACTGATCCTTCTGCCGACACTCATTTTGTTACATAACACCAGAATTGATTCGGTAGTCTTGTTCTCATTCACTATGTGCATATGGCTCAGAAAAGAGGGCCTTTAAAGCTGAGGTTTTCAATTCTTGTTGTCGTTCTCAAAAATGTGTGCTTTAAAACAACACATGACTTGTTTGCTGCACTATAACCACACCTGGGAAAAACAGTCATGAATCACATTTAGTCTGAGCTGATTCAAACACAGTTGGCAGTTTTTGTGTCAGCTAAAGTATAGCTACTGAAAATTAATTTGAGCTTGTTTATGCAAATGGCAATGGAATATTGAGGACTGTGAGGGGCAATTAGTGCAGTGTCATATTCCATATAAGAGCAAAATCCCTCATTCTAAATCCCAAGTTTCCTGTACGCCTGAAGGCTGACTGTAATTCATTCTTGACGTTCTTGCCAACTTAAGCAGAACCGGTGCCAGCAGGCGAGGGTTCGCCAGATTAACAGAATGAACAGCCAGCCATGAATTTGAGACGGGAGACAGAGAGAGATAAAAACGAGGAAGAATGTAACCGTAATTCTATTGCAATCATGCCAGACAGAAAGAGTAAAGAGGGAAAGCTCCTACAGTGTGAATGTTTTTGATGACAGCCATAATGGAATGGGTGGTGGACTGATGTTTTGTGAGGGTTTTGAGATTATATGTAAAGGATTTAAATTTAGTTGAAAGAAAATTAAAGAAAAGTAATTAATTAATCTCACACACACACACACACACACACATGAATGTACATAAACTATTATATGAGGAGTGCACAACTCCTTTATATATCCAATTATAATCTGTCATACAATTTTATCCTTTTAATTGTTTTTTAATTTTTAAATTGCAATAATGGAATAAACTTATTACACCATATATAAATAAGCACAACATATTATATGTGTAAATGTATCATATTCTTGTGAAAACCCACATTAGAGCAGTGTACAGTTCTTTTATATATTCAGTTAAATTCAGTCAAATATTGGTAAATATTTGCAAAAATATTAAAATTTTTGCAAACAGGCCTTTTAATTATTTTTCTTTTTGATTAACCTTTTTTCATTTTTTACATTTTAAAATATTACCGTATATGTGTGTGTGTGTCTTTTTTAGTTTAACATTTTTAAATACTGTATTTCTTTTATTATTTTATTTTATTTTTAGTGTTCTGATGCAGACACCCCTTTTTCTTTTTAATTGTCTTAAGTAATGAGGAGTCGACTACAGTTGCTTCATTTGCATTGCTGCATCACACCCATTAAAGGATTGAGCAGCGGGTTCCCGGTGAGGCCAGAAATGATCCACTCGCCCAGAGGGATCGAGCCTATAAAGGGTTCTGGATGTAATCCAGAGTATCACTCAGACAGTATAAATTAGCAAAAGCCCCTATAAATAGAGATAGAGAATGTTTTTTATGTAGCGATTGTGGGATTGTCCTTCTAATTTATTCGAGAGACACTCGCCTGTTACAGTAGTGTCATTCCCTCAGCTAAAGATTTCTCAATAAAACAGACCATATGCATTTAAGATTACCACCTATTTTGGAAGCGATCTATCTGTACCTGCCAGTTTTGGAAGCAGCCTGTTAGCGCAGCCACCCCTCTTAATTAGTTCCGCAACAGCTCTCACAGGTGCTCGCCAGCTCTCTGGAGTCGTTTACACTTATATCAATCTCACATTGTGGAACCATCTGGCCAGCCTATTGTACAGCAGCAGTCTTCCCACAACACTGGTGTTGTTTGCGTTTGTTAAGCAGATGCTATCTGGAATGCAAAAACGTGTATTAGAGAATCAGGGATTCAACTGAGTTACATCTGAAATGAATGGGGCCTGAAGGTAGCCGTGCCCCTCATATTTGCTTATTTATAGCTGGAAAGCATGGGCTGATATTTCTAGGGCACATTTCCCAGAACAAGCTGTATAACTTGCATGTATTGCAGTATTCTTTCCGACTTTTTTCCATCTATAAACTTTTAACATTCATATTTGTGTACTCATTCTGTCCTTGGAGTCACTGTGTGCAAGGAGTGATTAAAAACTGTTGGCTTTTTTAAACAGTGACCCCAAAAAGTAGTTGTGCATTTGCAAATGTATGAAGTTCATTGCATAGTTATATAAATTAAATGTAATGCAATGCCAAATAATGGTAGACCTTCCAACTGCACATTCAGAAAGTGTCATATATAGTACCAGTCAAAAGTTTGGGGTCAATATGATAAATTTTTTGAAAGAAATTAATACTTTTATTCAGCAAGGATGCATTAAAGGGGTCATATGACGTTGATGTTGACGTCATATGACATTATTTTGTGTATTTGGTGAAATGCAATGTGTTTATGCGGTTTGAGGTTCATAAAACTTCATTGTATGCCCCGCCTTTCTGAAACGTGTCGATTTTTACAAAGCTCATCGTTCTGAAAAGTGAGGTGTGCTGTGATTGACCAGCTATCCAGTGCGTTGTGATTGGCCGAATACCACAAGCGTGTGACGGAAATGTTACACCCCTTACCATCCTGTGATGCCATTGTGATGTGTGACGAAACAAAACCAATAAAAACCCATTACAAACAAGGCATTTGTTGCATCCAGTGGGGACATAATTACTGATTATAATGACTTATACTGTTTTTTTACGAGTTGCGTTGCATATTGCGCCGCGTAAACACAAAACCATGTCTGCATTTGTGATCGGAGAAACGACAAACAACAAGCGCTACTCTACACTGCTCAAAACTCGCGTTTGAATCATCAGCGGCAAATTCTTTAAATATGAAAACGTATTTACAGGCTGTGAGTCAGAAGTGCCAGACTGTCCTTGCAAAGTTGGAATTGCCCCACTTTATAGAAACAACCTTTATGCACAGCATTGTAGGCTACTCTCCCAGGTTCAGGAAGCAGTCCTCCGTAAAATGCGCTGCACACATCTGAATATTTGGGTTGAACTGTTCTGGAACAGTGTTGTAAATACTTAGTAATACTGAGTCTTAACTTTTTTAAAGAATATCTCTTTAGATTTGAGACTTTAGTCTTTGCAATTTTAGGGATCTTATCTATGCACGAACAGCTTGTACCACTCCAAAGAGAAAGGAAAACTTGAAATTGCATCATATGACCCCTTTAAATTGATCAAAAGAGACAGCAAAGACATTTAGAATGTTACAGAAGATTTCTTTTTCAACTAAATACTGTTATTTTATTGTTCTATTCATCAAAGGATCATGAAAAAAGTATCACAATTTCCACAAAAATATGAAGCAGCACAACAGTTTGCAGCATTAATAATAAATATTTATTGTGCAACAATTCTGCATGTTTGAATGATTTCTGAAAGATCATGTGACACTAAAGACTGGAGTAATAATACTGAAAATTCAGCTTTGCATCACAGGAATAAATTGCATTTTAAAAAATAGAAATAGAAAACATTAATTTTAAATTGTAATAATATTTCACAATTTTACTGTTTTTACTGAATTTTTAATCAAATAAACAGCCTTGGTCAACATAAGGGACTTCTTTCAAAAACATTAAATAATCTTACCGACCCCAAATTTTGAACGGTAGTGTATACTGTATATACAGTGTATAGTAAAACATTTCACAAAAATAAGTTTGTTAGGCTAAATATTACATTTCATTAGCTCATTAGGTAGTATATTTATTGACATGAATACTTTTTAAAAGTGTGGCTTAAGTGTCCACACTCTTTTTGCAGCCATTGTAATATGGCTATGCTCTGGCGTGTCAAGTGTTAACTGTCTCTCACCTGTGTAGTCTTACATGTGAAATGAAACTTGGCCTAAGGTCTACAGTTTGTCTATAGTATTTCACAGACCTGCCCACATTGAGGCAGACTGTCTATCACCTTAACAACACTCTTCCAGACTCTCACAGACTTAGGGACTCTCCGTTTGACACAGGCCAGCCTGCTCTTTTCCGCTGTATGCGATCAATAGGGCTGAGAGTAATGGAATGGCTCCATTGATTTTATGCAGTCCAATTCACTTACAACGAAATGATGCTTTCTATAAACAAATGGGTTTTAACATTTACACCTCTTGAGCCTTTAGTTTTACTCGCATTGATTCTTTAAATGCTAGTTTATTTATGAAAATGGGTCAGACGGTAAATTGGAGGGATTGATTGTTGGAGGGCGGTGTTTGTTATATTACTTCATTATTCTCTGTTTATCAGAGACTTACTGTACATCTTGTTAACTAGAGGTTAAGCATCTTGCTCAAGGGAACAATAATGGTAGCTTATAAATCAGCCTTCTGGGGTCTGTAATCTTTTTTTGCATTATATTACTTGTGCAAAATTATGTTGCAAATATATGTAAATTGAATATCTCGAGTTGAAACAACGCAACTATCAACATGAAACATTTACAGTAAAGAGAAAACCCTCATCTTGTCTTGAAGATAATGAACAAAAGTAAGTAATCATCTAATGCTCTTAGAAGTACCTGAAGTACAACTTCTGGCTATTTTAAACATAGTCAGGCTCCAATAGAATCTACGCCCACAGAATTGGAATGTCTGTCATTCACAAAGTTCCAAACATGCAAGTGTGCGGAATGTTCATTTTATAAATCTTTTGGATAATTTGGTTAGCCACCAAAAAGAATGTAGTACTCTCATTCTCTGTTTAACACTTGTTTACCTGAGAATACAATATAAAATGTTTTTTGTTGTAGGACAGAATTCACTAAATTAGCCTAATTTGAGACTTTAAGCTATAGGCTAGACTTTGCTAGAGCTTTTATATAGCTTTTGATTCAGTAGGTATTGGATATAGCCCTTGCAACAATAATCCCAAATATATGATATAGAACGAATGTTCTAAATAATATTCACAAATAAGCGTTTTCCTTGTTTAAACAATAGTGAGAACAAATGTGTTGTTTCAATTTGTCCTTCACTCTTAAAAATAAAGGTTCTTTACTGGCATCCAAGGTTCCACGAAGAACATGTAAAATCCATGGGAACTTTCTGATGCACAAAAGGTTTTTTATAGTGAAAAAGGTTCTTTAGAATATTCAAATGTTCTTTTAGGAACTAGTTTTTTTTGGGGGGGGGACCCAGAATGGTTCTTCTGTGGTATTACTGCAAAAATTACTTTTTTTTTGTTTTTGACATATCAGTATTTATGTCCTTTTCTGTCTAGTGATGTTCCCTCTGTTCTGTAGTAGACATGCTGCTTGTACAGATACTGTGTGCTGCTGAAACTTGATCTATAAGGAGCGCTTGTGTTGTTGGACACTGCCTCTAGTGGGCAAGAGCAAAATCATCTGCTGACAGGTAAAGTGTTTAGAATAAGCCTCTGCTCACATTCAAGTGTGAAACAAATGCATAAATCATGACAGAATTGTATGATTATTATTTTAGCTAAACAGTCCCTTTGATATTAGTTAAAGATAGAATTAAACCTCTTCACACTGACCTTGCACTCTTAAAAATAAAGGTTCTTTATTGCCATCTGAAGAACCTTTAACATCAATGGAACCTTTACATTACACAAAGGTTCTTCATAGTGGAAAAAGGTTCTTAAGATTATTAAAATGTTCTTCACACAAAGAAAAAACTAATGTTTTTTTAAGAACTAATGACAAAAAGGTTCATTGAGGAACCCAAAATGCATGGTTCTTTAATGGCATCGCTGTGAAAACACCCAACCTTTATTTTTACCAGCGTAAACGATATATCTATAATTTCTGGCTCTGTTAAGTCTTTTTTCATTTGTTTAAATTCAGGTTAGTACATTAACTGATATCTGTGACATTTCTGTTGGTTTCTATAGGAAAGATTCCCTGTTGGAGAGAGATGGTGCTGAGCTTGCAGTTGGTGATGAAATATTAACTCATGATGGGTATTTTAAGACTTCTCATATCTCTGGTATAGGTTACGAGAATCACGCTGCACCTCACATCAATACAGCTTACAGCAGAAGACTCAGCAGGAGACACGGTCATACAGATTTATGAGGATGTTCATGTATACAGAATGAAAGAAAACCTGGTAAGAGTTCAGCTTTAGAGGGTTACAAGAGGCTTGCATAAGTGGACGATAGTAACCCTGGTTTCTGCTAGATGTGTCATATTGACTCAGTCGGTGTCTGGGAACGCCCTCAACTCTTTACAGCATCTTTTGCGAACCTTTCCCATATCATCTCATTTATTATTTGTTGTATTTGTTAATATAACACACGCCGTGGACTTACTCTTTGCAGTCAGTCATTTTGTCAATAAATCCCTGATTTTTGTAATAGAATAACTGACAGAAGCTGCTAAATCCAACAGTATGTGGCATATCTGTGGTAAACAAACACAGCCGGTTAAGGCAGTGTGAGTGAAGTGTGCCCCGACCTCCCTCTGATCCACCAGTTTTCCATCTCTCAGGGTGGAGGGTGGAGCTCAGGAGCCGTGCTCTTGAGTCCAGACCATATGGCACCTGAACACTTGAACATTTGTTTTGCAAATAATAATAAGCATAAAATATGATGTAGCTTGTCAAAGTGGTTTTTAGAATTCCAGTGCTCTGAAGCATTCTGAAATAGCCGGGTCAAATTTCACCACTAAAGCAAAAGAATTAAATTGACTCATTTTATTATTTTATATATGTTCATTATTTTATATTCACTCTAAAAAATGCTGTGTTAAATATAACCCAGCGCTGGGTTAAAAAGGGACAAACTCAGCTATTTGGTTGTTTTGACCCAGCGGGGGTTTTTTTTTTTTAGAGTGTTCTATTATTATTATTATTATTATTATTATTATTATTATTATTATTATTATACTTTTTGCATAATGAGAATTAATGACATTTTAGGTTTAAAAAAACTAATATATATTTTTTTATATTATGAGACTTTATTTTCATAACAATTAAGCATAGAACATTTATATTTCAATTGTTTAGTAAATTTGTCAAGTATAATAGTAAGTATACATCATGGTAATATATGTTGTCCTAAGTTTAATTAAAAAAATTTAATTTAATTTAATTTTAAAAACATTATATCTGGACCAAATAATTTTTATTATTGTAAATAGGGTCAAGATGTGCTTAATTGTCAAAAATAAATAAATAAAATTAAGATAAAATAAAACATTCTTATGAAGTGGCTTCAATTTCTTATGTAAAACATATTTTTTTTATCTTTCATATTCCTTTTTTCTTTGATTGTGGAATAAAATATGACCCAGACATTTCCTTGTGAGATTCATCCATAAAACCAAAAATGTGCTCTTGCTAGACAGTGAAAATATATGTGCATTATTTCAGGACATAGCCTTTAGACGGCATCTATGCTCTCCTTTTCAAAGAAACATTACCTTGGGCAGCACCAGAGGGATTGAGATGAAACAAGCATGTAGAATTGTCCGGAATTTGAATCCGTATTTGTAACACTAATTTGTAACCTCTAACACTAGCATTCTCTATTCTGTCTTCTTGTTTTCTTTTTTCTTTATTATTAAAAAAAATAAAAAAATAAAAACACACACAGAGACTTGTCACAGCACTTACATATTATTGCCCTTTTGTTGGTTTTGATTGCTTCTATTGTCCTCATTTGTAAGTCGCTTTGGATAAAAGAGTCTGCTAAATGACTAAATGTAAATGCACCCTTACAGCATTATATATTGCAACTAGCAATGCTTGAGTAAAAGTTCAAATCTTTTTTATTTTATATCTTTATACTTGGATGTTATAAGTTGTACTGAGTAAATACAGCTGGATAAAACAAAAACGGTGTCCGTCTTCATTTCAGGCTGCAAAGCAACAAAATGTAATTATTTTGAAGGGGGGTCATTCTTTTCTATACCCACTGTAGAGTCTGTAACTTCCTGACCCTAAAGTGAGCGTCAGTCCACATTCATCTAAATGATAAAACCAATTCAGGTTCCTAAACCGCACAAAGAATATGCATTAGAAAGGAATCATCATTACTCAGTGGCCAAACAGCTCAGAGTATCGAGATATGAGAGTGACACAAACATAATCAATACTCTATGAATAGGGTGGATTAGGAAGCATTTGCCGCTGGACAAAATTTTTCGACTATCCGTAAATATTTCACAAAGGTGTCATATTTGATCCCGCACCTCACTCTCTCTGTCATCTATTCTTGTCTCTTCTGAACATTCTGTCCTCCTCCTATTGTTACTGACACACACACACACACAGACACACATTCTCTTTCTCACTTTGCACGCCTCTAACTCT
The DNA here is from genome assembly GCF_001515645.1 of Sinocyclocheilus grahami. NCBI lineage: Eukaryota > Metazoa > Chordata > Actinopteri > Cypriniformes > Cyprinidae > Sinocyclocheilus > Sinocyclocheilus grahami. Next base: position 1,000,897 of record NW_015505672.1, read on the forward strand.
CCAGAGCTTATGCCGATATACATTGACAGTCTTTCTACACCAGCCTTGTCTATATCCTCCTCTCAGACACGCATACAGTTCCCCATCTTTTTTGCTCCTAAACAAAAATGGCTATTTTTAGCACACCCTCCTCTCTGTGGAAAGTGCAGAGGAATATACACTGAGCACTTAAAGTGGAGTAAAATCAAAGATGCCAACAGGCACCTCTCCCTGAATGGTTTAAAGCTACCAACCTTTTCCTCTGGATGAGCTAATAATATCAACATCAAAAAGCTCCTGGTGTTCTGAAAACATGCAATGCCGTCATTATTTTCCTTTCTAAAATTATCTGCCAAATAGCTCTGAGCATCTCTGTGACATTTAGACAATGCACGACAACATTGAAAGGAACAATCAACACAGCTTTTGGATTTCATATATCATCTTTGTTGTATTTGCAGTATTGATAATTTGGAAGGGATATATGCATGACTCGATTTATAGATTGTCCACTGGTGGTGCTTGTAAAGTGCTTTTTTTTTTTTACATCCAGCAACACTGAAGACACTGTTTTTCAGTGGTTACATCCTAAAAAACATGGCTGCATTGTAGAGTGAATATTACATACTGGATCACACTAACAGGAGTGTAAAACAGTCATTGTCTTGGGGCATGTCTTTTACAGCCAGAATGGGTTGAAATAGACTAAATTCAACTCTCTGCCAATTTAAGTGTTTGTATAAGTCTAGACATCCCACGGCCTGTTGAGGCTATAGGGCCTGAAGAGCTTTATGGATATACACACATGCCCAAACACACACACATATAACACTGTATTGCATAATTAAGCAATAGGAGAGACTTTCTTTGCAGGCTCAACAACATGGGATGGACACATACAGAACTCGTCTCAATCACTGCAGCCTACTCATGTACTCATAAGGCCAAAGGCAATCAAAGAATGGAACAACAGTTCACTGGTTCACAGGTGCAACTTCACTGTATTTTAAACCTATATCAGAAACTCACAACACTGCGTTTATGTTTTAAGTTATCATGAAATCTAAATATTTACTTAATAATGGTCCTGGATTAAGGGTGTATGATTTGTCAAAAAATAAAAATAAATTTTTCCCCCTCATTGAATATGAGAAAATGTAGTAATTTAATTTAATAAAAAAATATTACTGCTGTAAATTTGTGTGATAAACTGAATTGACTATTAAATTAATAATAGAAATATAGCTATACTGGAAGGAGACTTCATGGTTATATGGTTTTGACTAAATTTGGTCTTTAAGCTTTTTCTCCCCGTCATTTTCTTTTTTTAAAGAAAAACATTTGTGAAGACAAAAAAAATAAATAGATTGCATAAATTGATGCACATCCTTCTAAACCGGGGCAATGGACTGATTATGAGATGCTAACAAATATGATTTTTGTGACATTCAATGCGGTCATTTAGCATTTCAAATGACATTTAGAAAATAAACACACAGGCCAAATGTGATACGAGAAACTGGTGCACCTGCAAGCAAAGCAATGACTGTGTTTTTCCAGTGTTTCACAGATGTGCCTGTCCAATGAGGAAAAAAAGAAGGCTTCAAAGAGGTACTGTTATAGCCCTGACATTTGACACTGCCAGGTCTAGCACCAAAAGCACAATACATGTTATGGTCATACATTAAATATAAGGTTACAGTGAAAATGTTTGTGGATTAGGATGATACATGTGATACACCAACAGCATATTGTCTGATATCATGCATAGGAAACCTGCTGTTTGCCTGCATTAGAGCTGAAGTGGGTCATTTCTGTTCCCCTAGTGGAATTACAAAATGTTGCTGTGTTGTGCTGCTTATACATCAGAGCAGTAATTTGAAAGTGCCACACTTTTGGGGGAAATTAACCCACAAATGGATTACAGAAAGTTTTTAACATCAAAAAAAAAAAAAAGACACACTTCAGCTTTAAAGCATCCAAACGTAAGTTTAGTACATTTCTTAGGCACTGGCTAAGCACTGTAGGGCATCAGTTTGGATAGATTGGTTTAACATTCAGGTTTATACACTTTGTTAAACCTACCCGAATTGTGCGTGTTGCATTGATGTCTATATTCTGAATTTAAAAAAGAAAACATAGTTAGCAGCAGCTGTGAAAGCAGCATCTGCTTCTAAATTAGCAGCATCAGCACATTAGGTTTGCTTAAAAATATTAGAGAGTCAAAGACAAAGGCACCTGCAGCCCAGGTGAGATATTGGAATGGATGTGGGTGAGAAACCTTCTATTGGTACACAGTCATGTGCCACATCAAATAATAGAGTCAAATCGTCAGTCCATCCATAAAGAGTCTCAGGATTTAGTGTCTAAAGAGCCAAGAGAAGGAAAACAGTATTTTTGCTGCCTTGATAATGGCTATTAGTTGAAGGAAGGGCCGCAACAACTGTGGTTGGAGCCAAAACATTTGTAGAAATCCTTCCATAGTTTCTTTCTGTTGATTCATTGTTGTTTGGCATTATAGAGTTTCTTCATCATAGGATACGTATGTAAGCCTGTAAATCTAGATTACAAGGTCACCTGAAGCTAAGACAAACAGAGTCCCAGCAATCAATGCACTAATGCTGCACTGTCCATCCAAATGCACTGCTGAGTGTCTTTTTATACTTTCACTCACAAACCAAAACCTGAAAACTGAAAACAGCACCTTTGGATCACAATAAAACTTTGCAGATAAAAATAGATGTATATATGTATATATACAGACCAAGATACATATTGTTGTAATATTCTAGCTCACTAGTTTCTGGATATCACTTTCTCTTGAGTTTAAAATCCATGCCATTAGGATTGGTTTTGAGGCCATGCAACACTATAATACCTGTGTTTTTTCTCGATCAAAGGCAGTAAAAAAGACAAAACGTCTAACAAGCTCTATCAAGGTTTTTCTGAAACATCTGAAAATGATTTTAAGATGACAGACACACCAGTGATTAAAAATAATCTGACATCATTGCTACAAATTTGCTAGGGGACATTAAAGTGTGAACTACAATATGGCTCATTAAGTGACAAAGTAATTTGAATATCAACTACATTTTGGACTATCTCTGCAGCTTCCAGCAGAATATACACTGAACAGTATGCTCTTACACAAAATACATCAAGCATTTTTTTTCTGTGGCACTAGGGTGTTATTTTGCTTATTATTCATTTAATGTGTAAATATGTTTTTGTATGTTCCTTATCCTGAAGAACTGCAAATAAAAATGGACAAGAAATGAGAAAAGAAAATCCACTGAATGACAGTGAACCCAGACACCGTAGACTATAAATAACATAAAACATGACATGTAGAGACATTCATCTTGTCTTGAAAAGCTTTGCAGCAGGATAATCGTGAAGGAGTATATACAAGTGTTGTCCATACATACGTATTGTGGATCCACACACAGCTAACGACACAAAAGCAGGCAGTTTTCTTTGACATTCCCAGCCTGATCACTACAATATCGCAAAAATAACAGACAACTGTCTTGAATCTATGTGAATATTGGTGTTCTAACAAGCTATGTAGAGACATTCATCTTGTCTTGAAAAGCTTTGCAGCAGGATAATCGTGAAGGAGTAGATACAAGTGTTGTCCATACATACGTATTGTGGATCCACACACAGCTAACGACACAAAAGCAGGCAGTTTTCTTTGACATTCCCAGCCTGATCACTACAATATCGCAAAAGTAACAGACAACTGTCTTGAATCTATGTGAATATTGGTGTTCTAACAAGCAGCAGGAGAGTGGATGAAACTTCTGTGAATATTCTTTCTATCATATACATGTACTGCATGTGACCGCAAACCTTTTTAACAGCAGATGAAGCACACAAATGATATTTCTTTGGCGAAGCTTGGCTTTGAGATGTTGATGGAAATATACCGACACTCATGTGCTGTTTATTTGTGTTCCACAGTTTCGTATAAATACTTGGCTCTTGATTCGGATAAGGTGTTGGATGATATAGATGACTCCATGCAAACATGGATGAATACTTGGATTGTGGATGGACCTAGATGTACGGTTAGACTTTCAATGAAGAATTGGAGATTGGAAATATCATGACAATAACTGAGGAGTTCAACTTCACAATCCTCCTTCGAACATGGCTAACTAGTCCTTTTATAATTCAATTCGTACCTGCTCCCCGAATGACTAGACATCTGTCAGCATTTTTTTGATATTAACATAATTTGTATTTGCTAAAGTGCAGTTGGCTGTCTTGAGGTTCTCTTCCTGAAAGTCCTCGTTGTTGTTGTTGACACCTTCTTGGATTTCCATGTAGTCCGACTTGCTGATGGTGGATCCACTTCGACTTCCCTTCAGCTCTTCTTGTGAATCGGCTTTAGGAACGTTAACTTGGAGATACTGTGCCTGCTCCTCGCCTTCTGTTTCTCGATGGTAGAAGTAGTTGAAGTTGGAGACGATGACGGGCACTGGGAGGGCGATGGTCAAGACGCCAGCGATGGCACAGAGGGATCCGACAATCTTTCCTCCGATGGTTGTGGGCACCATATCGCCATAGCCAACAGTCGTCATTGAAACCACAGCCCACCAGAATGCATCCGGGATGCTATAAAACTGTGACTCGGGTTCATCAGCTTCTGCAAAGAAGACTGCACTGGAAAAGAGGATGACTCCGATGAAGAGGAAGAAGATGAGTAGACCTAACTCTCTCATGCTGGCTTTGAGTGTCTGGCCAAGAATCTGAAGTCCCTTTGAGTGACGGGAGAGCTTGAAGATTCTGAAGACTCGTACAAGTCTGATGACCCTCAGAATTGCGAGAGACATGGCTTGTTGCCCTTGCTGCCCGTCCTCTGCTGTCTCGGCCAACTCCGTTCCCAGCGTGATGAAGTAGGGAATGATGGCCACCACATCAATCATGTTCATTATGTTCACAAAGAAGCTGGCTTTACTAGGGCAGGCAAAGAAACGCACCAAGAACTCGAAGGAGAACCAGATGATGCATAGCGTCTCTAGAATGAAGAAAGGGTCTGTGAAGTAAGTAGATGTGTAACTGGTTGTGGAGTTAGTGACAGCAGCCTGGACTTTGTGCTTCTCCTCCTCATCGCTGCGGAAGATAGGTAAGGTTTCCAGGCAGAAACTGACGATGGAGATGAGGATGACCATGACAGATATGATCGCTATAATCCTAGCTGGCCCAGAACTTTCTGGATACTCGAACAGCAACCAGACCTGCTTCTGAAACTCATTGTCAGGCAATGGCCTCTCCTCCTCCTTGATAAAACCCTCGTCCTCCCGAAACATCTCAATTGCTTCCTCTCCAAGCTCATAAAAGCGTATCTCCTCTGAGAAAATATCCAAAGTGACATTGACGGGGCGCCGCAACCTTCCGCCCGATTGATAGTAATAGAGTATGGCGTCAAAGCTGGGGCGGTTTCTGTCAAAAAAATACTCATTCCTGAGCGGGTCAAAGTACCTCATGCGCTTCTTGGGGTCCCCCAGTAATGTTTCGGGGAACTGCGAGAGGGTCTTGAGCTGTGTCTCGAAACGCAGACCCGAGATGTTGATGACCACTCGCTCACAGCACTCCTGCTCTGTTCCGGGGTCATAGTCCTGAGGAAGACCAGGGTGTGCTGCTGCCTCATCTGAGGGGTCGCCTGTGGCCACAGTCATTATGCAGGAGGGTGAGGCCTGCACTTTTCACGGAGGCAGGGCACCACTGGGTGGGAAATCCTCACAGAAGGGGGCTTGACACCGTAGAGAACTAAGGGCAACAGCGTGCTACTGGGTGGGTCAACTGAAAGACAACAAATGATATTTTAAGACAGCATGCAGATATCTTAAAGATTGTGTCTACAGAGTGTCTAAAGCACATGTGTCAAACTCCGGTCTTGGAGGGCCACTGTCCAGCAATGAAGTGTAGCTCCATCCAGCTACAAAACAACTGCCTGGATGTTTCTAGTGGAGGGATGGGCAACTTCGGTCCTGAAGGGCCACTGTCCTGCAGAGTTTAGCTCCAACCCTTATCAAACACACCTGAACAAACTATTCAGTGTCTTCAAGATCAGTGGTTCTCAACCCTGGTCCTGGAGGCACCCCAACACTGCACGTTTTGCATGTCTCCTTAAACACACCTGATTCAGGTCATCAGCTCATTAGTAGAGACTCCAAGACCTGAAATTGGTGTGTCAAAGGCTGCGTTTACACTTGGCATTAACATGCGACCTGTATCTGGATGTTGTCCACATACACATTGAAAAGACAAGTGTAAACGTGCTTCTGATCGGAATGTTATCCGATCAGCATGTCCTGGTCCAGAGGTAGTCGAGGACGCATTGTGATCGGATCTCAGTGTAATGTAAACGCAATCCAGCCATCGTGTCTGCGTTTGCAGGTCGACATCATGCAAAACGCCACCCCCTCTCACCTGAACTGTCAGAAGAACAGAGCGCTAGTGAGACTTGTACATTTATTTTGATTTGTAAATTGTCCCGCGACTGAAAATTGTTTTCAAAAGAAAACCCACCACTTCAGGTTGACTTTGCACCGCAGACTTATTTAAATATTGCGTGGGAAATACAGATCCGATCGGTTATCCAGATCGAGTAGTCAGCTGATGGTGCCAAGTGTAAACACGCCGTGTCCTGATTGACTGATGATCTGATCTGCTTGATCAGATCGCATGTTAATGCCAAGTGTAAGCAAGAGAAAGGAGACATGAAAAATGTGCAGTGTTGGGGTGCCTCCATGACCAGGGTTGGGAACCACTGTTCAAGATCACTGGAAAGCTATAGGCAGATGTGTTTAATTAGGGTTGGAGCTAATCTCTGCAGGACAGTGGCCCTCCAGGACAGAAGTGGCCCATCCCTGTTCTAGTGAGTCTGAAGACCTTGATTAGCTGGCTCAGGTGTGTTTAATTAGGGTTGGAGTTGGCTCTCCAGGAACTGAATTTGACAACCCTGGTCTAAAGGCCTTCTGTAACAAAAGTAAGGTGAACACAGGTAAAGTGGGACACTTTCTGATAATGTGTTATTGGCGTTTTTTAAAAAATATGATTCTAATGACTTAGCCTTTCGCTCATTACATTTAAATTTTTTTAATGCTTTGCTTGTCACTCTAAGGGAAAAAAATGGGTAAGGTAAATATTATTTATGAAAAATGTTTATCATAATATAAGTGTGTCCCTAGAATAATATTCAGGAGAGAGACCACACAGTCAGTACAAAATGGCAAAGCTTAGGCAGAAATTATATCTTAAATATAGCACAATTTATATAAAACGGCATATTTAGTTATGCATTCACATGCAAAGCAGTTCCTTGGTCATCTTAAAGAAAGCACCACAAAATGAAGCTTTTCGACAAGGCCTGTCAATTCTTTTTGGTGTGCTGCAATGGACAAATAGCCATTCACATAAAACTGCATCTCTCACAGTGCAGTCATGTGAAAGAGGCCCTTCTCTATGAGACATGCACATCCTACATAACCATGCTGTATCCATTCAGTGCGTTCCCTATCCCTTTATCCTCCTTTAACATGAAATACCGAACGCTCAAAGAAATGCATATGGCATGCTGATCGTACATATTTGTTAGACGCGTTTCAATGTAATGTTTCTTGTCCCAAACGGTGCCAGCATGCTCTAAAATATTCAGCAGATGCAGCCTATGAAATATTAAACTTCAGGAAAATACATTTTAGGCTTTAACAAGACTTTGTGGTCTCTCTCTTTTCACTCCCTCCTCATAATATTATACATGATGCATAACTGTAGATAATAAAATACACACAAATCCCAAATAAATGAATAAAGCATCATGTATTCAATAGTCCAGACTACGTAATCAGAAATGAGACATTATACCTGCTCGGATAAACTTCTAAATCACCCCTGTGGTTCCTCAGGCTCCCAGAAGTCACGACAGCCTTCTCGAAGTGAGGATAGCACTCCAGCGTCTGTGTGGCTGAGATGAAAAGGACAAACACACATCTGATTCCTTAAATCCCAGCTGCTACTGTCCACCGTAGCTCTCGGCGCACCGGCGTATTGTGCATAACGGGGCAGGCGGGGAGGAGGGGCAGAGAGGTACAGTATGCGGGTGTGTCCTCGTCTACCCCAGAGCTCCCTTACAGCAGGTTGTTTGAGAAGGACAAGGAGGAAAGAACAGGGAAAAAAGCGTATGATGCAAAGGAAGGAAGATCTCTTCATTCCACATTTAAGGAGGCATTAAGCAGTCCATAAAGGGCACCACAGCCTTTGCTAGACAGGTTGTAACAAACGACAGAAGAGATGAATGTGAAATATCTGCAGTAGGCACAGCATCGCGCTTGCCCATTAAGTAAGTATTAGTCTTTCAGGGATTACATTAATTAATTGGACAGCTAATTTTTACATTAATGGGAACGCTCTTTTAAGTGACTGATAATAAGCTACTGATAATTGTGCAGTGTGTGAGAGTCAATGACAAAGTATGTCAGACATAATAAAAATAATTTCTCTTCACCTTGAATACATGAGAATTTTTTAATGTTTCAAACATTTTTCAAGTAAAAACTACACATTTTTATAATCATGATTTTTTTTAAATTATAAAGTTTTCCACTTGATGTGATCAATATGTTATTTCTTTATTTTGGTCACATGACAACAAAATGGCTGACATAATACCAATATTGTAAGAATTTCAGCCTTTTAATTAGCCTTTTTGTTACTTTTTTCTCAGGACAGTTATGCCACCAAGCCCCACAAAAATGATCAAAATGACATTTAATTAGTTGTATTGAGGTAAAACTGCATTTTAACATTTTTATTTACCTTAACATATTTTCAGAATAAAAATGAACAGCACAACAACGACCCATGAGCCAATTTAATTTAAAATAAGATAAATATAAATTTTTGCAAAGACATGTCCCCTTAATCATAAGTGATGGCACTATCACTGTTAAGTGCATTATTGAAAACAAAAACTATAATTGTATCTTAATGTTTTATTCGCCAAAGATTTTAATTTGACTAAATGGTTCAGTTGAATCAAGGGTTAGATCTAGTAAAAAATGATCCTTTTTACAGTGATTGCAATACAGTATAAATACAAATTCTCTCAAGATGTCATGTTGACATGAGAACAGATGCAGAACATCATACATGAGAAGTCTGCAGCGACAGACGTCTCGAATCTCCTCCTACCTGTCTGTCTACCTCGCTTGCCGACGTCTCAGCTGTTGTTGCATTATGTTCACGCAACAAGCCATCAGTCAGTTAGTTAAGCGGTAAATGGAATCTGCAGTCAGTCGCTGCTGTGCATACCAAAAGACTTCTGGAGTATAGACACGCGCTCCGTCCGCGCTATCACTCCTCACCTTATCTGCAGAGTGGGCAGTTTAAAGGGGACGCGCCACGAGTGATGTTTCCAGAATTAAATCAGAGGATGCTTCTTAAATGAGTGGAGGGTGCCCTAGCCCCAAAGCACATCTATTTTCACATCTATTTTTGTCCCGTCCATTGCTATGTTTAGAACTAGTCACTCATTGCTATTTTGAGAGTGAATCTCGCATAAATATGCGGATGTCATTCCCGAAACTTTACAGCGTGTATGTGCAAGTGTGGGCGAAAAACAAATTTGATATAAATTCTGAATGGATTATTATAACATAGAAAGCGTGCAATGAGCGCTCCCCGTATAATCACTAAACAGCTATCACTCTTAGTTCATCGCGATCTACACTTTGTTATAACGAGAGGATTCACGAGCTTGTATAAATCTGCACTGAACAAAACTTCAGGGGTTTTGAGCGGTGAGTGGATTGCATCTTAAACGCCACTGATTGGCAATTGCGTTCAATTTGATGTGTTTTAAAAACATAAAACCTGTCTCTCCATGTGTGCATTTCCCTACTAGACATATGCATTGCATCTGATGGGCTGATAATACTCAAACCCAAAGAACCCTGACTTCAAGAAGTCAAGAAGTTCTTCATTATTCCAGTACATACTCTGTAAGTACCTACAAAAAAATACACACAAATATTATCCCTTGTAACATAGTCACTATTTTTATTTTTACTACAGTAATACAGTTACTTTTACTTAAAATGTGACCTGTCTGTACTATTTGTGGATTCCAACGAAACACTGATAACTCAAAATAATTGCTAGTGTACTGTTTACTGCATACTGCACTATAGTGGAATTATTTGCAGTATGCAATGATGCACAGATGTGATATACTGTAGGTCATGTGTGTATTCTATGCATGCCGTAAATCTAAAACTATGCTCAATATTCATACTGTATACTGCAGAATAGATGGTGTAGTATGGTAGTATTCCGAACAGTTTTTGACCTTTCTTTCTGTCCGTGAAGCTGTGGCATTTGTACATTGATTGGATCTGAAGGTTGAGGCATGAAAGTCACAAACAGAAAGCGATACAGATAAACGGTCTCCTTTCTAACAAAAGCAGCACGTATGGCCATTTGCTGCAGTTGTAAATCATCAGGGCACCTTTACTACCACTAGTGTCAGCTTTTAGCTCATGCATTTCACTGGGATTTTAATTAAATCATTTAAATTGGTTGCATTTAACATTTGGTGTACAAATGATTAAGCTAGATCTCATCAAATTAATTATTTATTTAATTTCATTGGTTGAATTCAGAGTGCTTTCAAGGAATGCTTTTGAATACAAATTGTGCTGAGGGCTTTGTGACAGGCTGTTTGTTTTATAGCCAGAGCTTGGATGTCAATCATGCATACATGTACAGGAAATCTGTCTGACAGTTCAGCCGTTCTTCATGAGAGAAGCCAATACAAAGAAGTGTTCATGCACTTCGGCTTGCATTAGCTCTCACTCTTTAATTAAAACTGAGAGGTCAGTGTAATTCAATGCTTGGGTGAGATGTGTTTAAGACTAGCCAAAGAGAGGAAATGTAAGCGTAAGCCAAACCTGATCCTGGGTCAATCTGTACGTACACTCACGGTCACACAAATATACAAGTTAAGTCACAAGGGACAATGTGGTCAATGTATAATAGTTAAGAGAACTGGTAAGAAAAAACTTTTAAGGCCATTAAAAAGATTGTCCTGTCCTGTGCTGTTTGCAGTGGTGCTTTGTGCTGAAGAGCAGGACCAGGAGTGAAGACAGATTCACTTACAAGTTATTGGTTTAATAGTGTGATGCAGAGAAAAACTGATTTAGTCAGTGCAGACGTTATAAAGTAAGGCTTTAAAAAAAATTGGAAAGTGAAATGACAGAAATATTTTAAAGTTATTTGTTTAAAAGATCAGATTATGTCAAATCAAATATGGTCTGTGATGGATGTGATAACCGCTGGATTGCATAAATCGTCTTTTTACATTTGTACTAATGGTACTGTTTATCTAAATCCATTGCTACAACACTAAAAAAAAATTGGTGTAGAAAAAATAATAAAAGTAAAATAACTAAAATAGTATTTTCTAGAATAGAATTGCTTTTTTTTGTTGTGTAGCTATGTTTCAATTCAGGTTATGATTAAAATTCACGCAAAAAAAAAAGTTCAGATGAACTTCATATTTGCTAGCATGCTAAATATTTCTGTGCTCTATAGCAGCCAATCATCTGAGCAGACTATTTAGTCACATGACTTGTCAGTTCAAACAATGAAGGAAAAATAATAGAGCTGTTTTGTTCATTTTTAAGTCTCTAAGTGGGTCTGTCGACATTCGTTTTAAAAAAAGTATACAAGGCTTATTTCGATAACGAACGATGCGGTGTTTTTAACAGATCAATTCATTGACACAGGTATAAAACTTGCATAACAAATAAAAGGCTACCTGGTATATTAATGTAAAGACATGTAATCTGTAGAAATGATCACTGAACAAATCAGTACACAAATCTAAACAATCTTTCAGTGAGTGGATTAAAAAAACTGGAGTCATGAGGATGACTTAAAAGCCCACCACTAAGTCACTTGCATATAGGAATTTATTCAGTAAATGTGTTTCCATCGTAGTTTATGCACAGGTCTTCTTACAGAATAAAAATATCCACCTCAAGTAAGTTTATAAGTTTTTTATGAACATTTTGGATATTTTTTTTTCATCTTGATGGTTCAGTCTAACATTTTTTTTATGTAATATCCAAAAAAAGTGGATGGAATCTGAGCTACTTATTGTGATCATATTGCAATATGATCACAATCAGTAGCTCAGATTCCATCCACTTTTTTTGGATATTACATAAAAAAAATGTTAGACTGAACCATCAAGATGAAAAAAAAATATCCAAAATGTTCATAAAAAACTTATAAACTTACTTGAGGTGGATATTTTTATTCTGTAAGAAGACCTGTGCATAAACTACGATGGAAAAACTGGAGTCATGAGGATGACTTAAAAGCCCACCACTAAGTCACTTGCATATAGGAATTTATTCAGTAAATGTGTTTCCATCGTAGTTTATGCACACGTCTTCTTACAGAATAAAAATATCCACCTCAAGTAAGTTTATAAGTTTTTTATGAACATTTTGGATATTTTTTTTTTCATCTTGATGGTTCAGTCTAACATTTTTTTAATGTAATATCCAAAAAAAGTGGATGGAATCTGAGCTACTTATTGTGATCATATTGCAATATGATCACAATCAGTAGCTCAGATTCCATCCACTTTTTTATTTTTTATTGATTCCTATGCAGCAGGTTTTGTTACGATTGTTTCCACATTAAAAAACAATGATTAAGGATCACATTTCTAACATAAATGTAACTAAAATTTAACAAATGTGACCCTGGACCACAAAACCAGTCACTGGGGTATATTTGTAGCAATAGCCAAAAAAACATTTTATGGGTCAAAATGATTGATTTTTCTTTTATGCCAAAAATCATTAGGATATTAAGTTCCATGAAGATATTTTGTAAATTTCCTACCATAAATATATCAAAACTTAAGTTTTGATTAGTAATATGCATTGCTAAGAACTTCATTTAGACAACTTTAAAGGTGATTTTCTCAATATTTAGTCTTTTTTGCACCCTCAGATTCCAGATTTTCAAATAGTTGTATCTCGGCCAAATATTGTCCTGTCCTAACAAACCATACATCAATGGAAACCTTATTTATTCGGCTTTCAGGTGATGCATAAATCTCAATTTCAAAAAATTGACTCTTATGACTGGTTTTGTGGTCCAGGGTCACAAATAATAATTTCATGAATCTTAAGATTCTAAATGATTCAGCATTTTTTTTTCAGGGCTGCTTGAGTTTGAGGCAGGAGGTAGCAGACAGTGGCAGGAAGCCAAGAGCCCGAAGCAGCTCAAGGTCACTTACTCACTGCAGCAGATCCATCTCAGCCTGCAGTGACACACACACACCTGCACACCAGTGAGGATAATGACATTATGACTAGTTTGATTGCATGTAATAGAGAAGAGAAACAAATCTTAAATAAATATGGAATAATTGATTTAATCCCATAAAATATACCTGATGCTATCCAGTGTCCAGTCACCTTAAAATCACATTCATATTACCATCGAGACTATTTTGTGAATAAAACTAGATTGTGAAAGTCAACATACACAGATATGGTCTCCACTGTTACACTCTGCCATCACTGGATGGTGCTCCTCTTGTTACTATGGCGACAGGCACCTAGAGCCCCTCCGCAGGCAGATTGGAGGAGATGAGAGCTGTGATGACATCACACAGACTGAGGAGTCATGGTGTTGGGCCACAGAAGTGATATCATGCCTGCAGGCTCTTCTAAGTGATCCACAACTGAGGTGGAAAGAAAGGCATGACTCAGCATTTAATGGACATCCTCACGAAGTAAGATAATTATACTTAATAACCTATGTGCTTTCTAAGCATCCCTATTATTACTGCTCATTCTTAGAGTTAGTGATTCGAAAACAAACCCCTAACCCTAAGTATTAAGCTTTGGCACATAATCATCCCGCACTATTTTTGCTAAGGACATGAATAATACCTCAGATTGCCCAATAATAATACATTGTCCAATCAGCAACAAGATGTTCTTTTACTTGTATTTATTTTTGATGCCAGATAACAAAATCATTGAAGGGGACACACAAACCATTTCTATGGACCACAACATCAAAGACTTAAAGGTTGGTTCTTTTATTTTTAGCCACTGTCTTGCAACCATCCAAAACACCTTAGCAGCTATCCTGCAATGCCCTAGCAACCACTTAGCTTACCATAGCAACCACATAGGAGCATGCTAAAAAGCACTCTGAATACCTTAAAACCATAGCATTGAATTTTGCACGAGCAAGTTCACTCATATTTTATGCATAATGTAAAGATTTAACACGTGGTAACACTTTACAATAAGGTCCTTTTAGTGAACAATAGTTCATGTATTAACTAACATTAACAACGAGCAATATGTTTGTAATCTTTAAAAATTAACATTAAAAATACTTTTAGTTCATGTTAGCTGAGGTCCAACAAATAATATTTACAGATGCAACTTTTGATTTTAATAATGTATTTGTAAATGTTGAAATTAACATTAAGTGAAAGTGACGTGTGAAGTGTGGAAAAAATATAATGTGTGTGTGTGCGAGTGTGTGTGTCTCAAATTATGTCAAATATCACATATTTGAAACTTTTTAGTAATTTTTATTCAATTTGTATATCTTCTGTATTATTATTGAAAATCCTGAAAATGGTTCACCTCTAACAGACAGAAGTGAGTAATGGCTCTTTATGAAATCATTTTGAAGAGTTTCCTTCATCTGACCTTCACTTTTTTCAGCGCTGAACCTATTTTCCTGTTTTATCTGTTATCGTATTGGTCAGCATTGGCCCTCTGTTCCTGTGGTTTATTAAAGGACCACAACCTTTTATTTGAAGTAAAGTTTTTTTTTCTTCTGTTAACTTCAGATCTCATGGATCATAAAGTCTTTGCTCTGTTCTCTCAGTGTACTGTATCATCAAGGGCAAATCCTGTAATGTTCTCCTGGAGTCTCCCTTCAATTTCACACTTAATTTCCTGTTGAGCCAACAGCCATAAATACCACTGTCTGTGACACCCTGGAAAATGAAATTCCATGTTAACAAAAGAAATGTCTTCTTGATGTAGTGCCATAATAAGGAACTGTCTTTAAGTTAATATTAACTTGCAACTGAGTTCAACAGCCAGACCAAGATAGAGTACCAAGCCCATTCATATTTCATCATACAGTCAATATTTATATATATATATATATATATACATATATATATATATTTTTTTTGCATTATGACATTATTTTTTAATCATGATTAGGCACATTTTCCACCCAAATTCTTATTACTGTAATGCGAAAAAAATTGTAATGCAATAATAAATAAACATAATTAAATATCATAATAGTATTTGTTGTACTGTCTTTAATTTATGCTGATAAAAATTGTTACAGTATTTTTTTACTTTTTAAATATTAATCTAATAATAATTAGAAAAAAATCTAATAATAATCTATTCTCATGACCGTTGAAAATAATGGGGCTTACAAAAAACCTCAAGTACAGTAATGAGAATTTAGGTGGAAAATGTCATGATATCTCTTAATGATCATAAAATAGAATTAAGTTTAATAAGTAAAATATAAATGCTTTAATTATGGGGTGAAACGTTAAGACTCACTCGCAAATGTTGGAGGGTGATTAACCACCACTGTATGCTGCTACGCTTATGAACATAATGATAATAAAGTGGCATGAAATTAGATAACAGATCAGATTGCTTTTTTGGCTGAATGTGATAAGCACACAACTTTTTATATATGGCCAGAGGGGGTTTTAAACTCTCAGAGTATTTAAACTTAAAGTGGTTATTGTACGGTCCAATCTCCAGCAGTATAATAGCCTGTCAGAGAGAGTTACTGCAGTGCTAGAATGACACTATTCTGGGATGCAAATGGTGGAGCGCAAAAGAGAGAGAGAGAAAGGGGGGAAGACCCCAGGCTTTGTGGAGGACACTTATGCTTGTGTGCACAAACACACACGTAACATGTCTCATCTGGCCCCCCGGTGAGAGTGCTGGGGCTCAGCTGTTTAGTTCAATCAGTGAAGGAGACTCTTTTTATCACAGATACACATAACTACTGGGAATACACCTGCTGAGGCCTCTGTACACTCAACATCCTAATGTCCATTTTTTTGCTTCCTTATTTTTACATGATTTTAGACAGTGAACGTGCATCAAGAATATGTTTTCTTAAAAAAAAATTGTGAGGTTCTTCTCCATGCAAAACTCAATACCACCATGCTAGAATGTTTTGTTTGGTCACTAGGTTGTTACTAAGTGGTTGCTTGGGTGTTGCTATGGTATGTGGTTGTTAGGATGCACTGGGTGGTCACTAGGTTGTTACTAGGTAGTTGCTATTGTTTTGGGTGGTCGTTATGGTGTTGCTATGTGGTTGCTTTGGTATGTGGTTGCCAGGGTATTCTGGGTGGTTGCTAAGGTGTTCTTGTTGGTTGCTAGGTGGTCGCTTGGATGTTGCTATGGTATATTGGTGCTAGGGTGTGCTGGGTGTTTGTTAGGTTGTTGCTAAATTATGTTTTCGCAAGGGGTGTTCTGGTTGTTACTAGAGTCTTACTAGGTGGTTGCTAGGGTGTTTTGGGTGGTCGTTATGGTGTTGCTAGGTGGTTGCTTAGGGTGTTGCTTTGGTATGTGATTCTGTGTTTGTTGCTAGGGTGTTCTGAATGGTCACTTGGGTGTTCTAGGTGGTCGCTAGGTTGTTGCTAAGGTATGTGTTTGCAAGGGTGTTCTGGGAGGCCACTGAGGTGTGTGGTTGCTAGGGTATTCTGGGTCATTGTTAGGGTGTTGCCATGGTATGTAGTTGCTAGGGTGTTCTGGGTGGTTGCTATGGTATTTGGTTGCTAGGGTGTATTGCTGGTGACTAGGGTCTTACTAGGTGGTTGTTTGGGTGTTCTAGATGGATGTTTGTATTTTGCTATAGTATATGATTGCTAAAGTGTTCTGGGTACATTTTTCGTTTACCTTCACAAGTACAACCAGGAAGTTCAGATTAGTTGAACACATTAGTTTCTACATTAAGCCATTAAATGATTCTGCCTATAATTTATATATTTTTTTCAGATTAATTCATTATATTATGCAGCATAAAGTGGTAATGTTGTGTTCATCAAAATATGTTCTGTTTCATGTGAAACACAGAGAAATCGTGCAGCTCTGAGGCTCTGTGGGTTGTTCTGGCTAAATCCCAACCATATGGGACCGCTGTAGATCTGAAACTAGCAGACTCACTCAGTGATTCTTCAGGGGCCAAATGCTTCTCTGTTGTACTCTGGTGCTTGATAAAACAAATATTTAGTCTTCCACATTTGTCTTTTTGAGCTTAGATGTTCAAATATTGTTTATGAGGGATGTGGAAAGATTGTTTTGTTTTGGTTTGCTGTTTGTAACAGAAGAGGCTCAGCTGTGTGACTTTAAATTTTAGCTCCGTTGAAAAGGTCTGTTGCACAACCAGGTGTCAGGTTTGCGATTAATAAAAAAATATTATTATTAATATTTTAATAATTTAATAATTTTTTTATAATATTATTATTATTCATATTTCAATTTAATCGTAACTCATTTTTTATCTACATCATCTTTGAGGCAGAGCCTGTGTGAAATTAAATCTATTCTTCTGGAGGACAGAAGACAATGAGTGCGGTGCTAAAAAGAGGCAGAGCTACATAAGGTTTATGAAAATGATCAATTAATGTTGGATAACCAGAAAGTGTCCAAGACTTTAGGAATAAGAATGATGTACTAAAAACGAAAAAGTTATCCTTTGTGTTTTTGAAAAGTTTTGTGTACAGATCCCCGTTCACAAGGATCCGTGAAAATGACTAAAACCACTAAGTCAGTAGTTAGTGATGCCACTTTATAAAGAAACACTATGCACCTGTGCACTTAACTATACATTTTTACAAATTCACCTTTTTTTTGTAGGTATTGGTATGTAACGCGCATTTTTTTCCCCCAAAATGCTGCTCTCGTGTAAATGAACAGACAAAATGCATAAAGTTTTCCATTTGTAGTCGAAAACTGATTTGTCTGAATGTCCCGTTTTTCTTTTTGAACAGTTAATCTATTATTTTATCATTTAAAACCTAACAAACATGTTTTGCTTGAAAAGTGTGCATGGTTTGATATTTTGTTGTAATGCAGTGACATTCACAGATTTTTAAGTGTAGCTGAAGAGTCTCAAATACCTTTCTAGAGAGTATATCGAATGAAGTACTTCAGACTGTTGATTCCATCAAATGAATATATAGGCAATATAAATATCTGTCTGACTATTTATATGGTCAAAGAGCAAGAAAGATTTAGTTTCCACATAGTTCTCACATCTGGCACAACAACAGCTAAACTGTAAATACATGATGGACACCAAAAAACAACTTGATTCATATCTGCCAGATAGCAGAGGGCAGTTGTGTCATAGATGATCAGCTCATGTCCAACAGTTCAGTTCTCTTCGTATTGCTTTCTTCATATTAAATGTGAATCTGCAGAATTTACCCAAAAAAGGCCACTGTTGCGGTTCACTGTGAATCAGCCAGACGTAAATGAGAAGTGGCAGTAGAGATATGCGGGCATCTTCTGTGTTGTTTGAAGGTGAGTTCTGTTAGCAGAAAGGTTAACGGCCTTCGTTTCTATTGGTCATCCATGTGTGGATCACCCCCGGAGCCTGCAGAAACAGACACACGCAAACGTATTACGCTGCTGGAATGTGACAGATGAAATGAAGTAGTTTACTCACACGCTCAAGTGAGAGGGAAACACATCTTTCAAACTGAAAGACTTTTATATATTATACTGCCTACTTGAGCACAGCTCTGCATTACAATGTGTCTCTCTGTCATGATTATCTGACTCTCCCTTTTAGTCGACCTCTGTCTCCGGCAAATTAATGAACTGAAGCAGACGCGGCACCTCCGGTGACAATGATAGAACAGTTATATCACTCAAGAGCGAGTGCGAGATGACTAGAGGAAATTTTTAACATATTGCGAGCACAAACACATGCACTTAAAATGAATACGGTGGTAAACTGCTCCAGTTACCCAACAGCTTTAAGAATCAAGGCAGAATTACAAGCATAAATCTGCTCTGTTTGCTGGAGCCTTCAAGGTTAAGTAAACAAAAACTTTAGTGTATGCATAATCATTTGTAAAAGGGCATCAATTTATATTTGTTTTCATATTATAAGAGGAAAAATGTCTTGAAATCATACACCTGAAGGCCGTAATTTGTGCCAGAACAGGTCGGATATGAATACAGCACCTCCGGAATTTGATCTGATCTGATCTGAGTTTATTCCCTATGAAAGACATTTAAGGACAAAACTTGGATTCAAATTTGAAATGGCCATATCTCTGACATGTTCGGTTTGTATAGCAGGAGGAAAGCCCGTTTTTTATTTTAGCACCATCTGAGATGTGTTTCCTTAAAATGACGATATATTAATCTAATGTGAAATCCATTAGAGGTTGGATTTTTTATTTTGTTTTGCTCTGCATGGCAAAGGGCATTTCATCTGCAAATCAATGCCATGCATAAACACACTTCATTCCCCACAATACAATTTCATGCCAAATAATCAATTTATCTTCCACAACAGAAATGCCAATATAACGGCATCCATCTGGACAGAAATAAAACAACAGTTATATGCCCTATATATTTTATGCTTTTTATTACCTCTTATTGTGTAAAATGAGTGTATTTAAAAAAAAAACTGATCAAAAGTGCCAGTCAAGACATATATAATGTTAGAAATGATTTCTATTTTAAATAAATGCTGTTCTTTTGAACTTTATATGTCAGCAAAGAATCCTGAAAATAAAGTTATCAGAGTTTCCACAAAAAAATATTAAGTAGCACAACTGTTTTCAAAATGTATAATTATAAGAAATGTTTCTTGAGCAGCAAATCAGCATATTAGAATGATTTCTGAAAGATCATGTGACACTGAGGACTGGAGTAATGATGCTGAAAATTCAGCGTTACATCACAGGAATAAATTACATTTTCAAATTAAATTAAAATAAAAACAGTTATTAGTTAAAAAACTGTATTTTTTATCAACTAAGAGACTTTTTTCAAAAACATTTAAAAAATCTGACCTCAAATGTTTGAACGGTAGTTTAAGTGCTATAGGTGCATTAAATTCTGCAGAGTTAATTACTTTCTTTTGATTTAACAGCATATGTGAACAATTACGGTTAAACAATTATGCTAAGAATCAACTGCATTTTAGTGCTCAACAATAATATTGGGCAGCAAAATAATATTTAGAAAAAAAACATTTTTTTTAACCTTCTAAATCCCGTTGTCTTCATTGTTTTGGAGTATGTCACAAGTGTGTTTCAGTTTGTCATATTAGCCTTATATCCGTCATCAGCAAACTCCAGAATTTCAGTGAACAGACGTCCATGTTGCTTCCTTGAAAGAAACACAAAAAGGCAGTTAACTTTGCTGCAGAAGACACAGTTATAAACACCCTTTAGGCAAGAGTTAATGGACTTGTGAGTCTTAGGATGAAGATGTCAACCTGAATTTTGAGAGGTGTCGTGCAAGCCACAACACCTCAGACAGCAAGCTTTCTGTGTTAACACCTCGGATATAACAGCTAGCAAATGTGAGAGTCAGTGCAGGCACCAAACGAACACACATACACTATATTAAGATCTCATCCTTCACTGCTGATCATAGACGAGCCCTTGGTAGTCAGAGGAATACTTGAATGTTTCAGAGAGATGGAAAAACATCTGAATCTGAATATGGAGGGAACAATAAATTGAGCAGAAATTAGTTTGTAGATTTTTTTCTACATGCATTAGACAAGGCATTTTCAAGCTGGGGTCCAAGGACTGACAGGGGGCCACAAGGAAATGCTTGGGGGGTCTGTAAATAAATACGATTTTTGATTAAAATACGTAAATAAAGTAAATGAATGAATATGATTATAAAGTAAAATTAATTAATTAAACAGTTCAGTACAATAATGAACACACAAAAATTAATAATGTAGCCTAATAAAGTTAATTTATTAAGTTAATTATTTTCCAAATAATACTTTATACATATTAATACTATTATTTTTGACAGTATAACATTTTTTATACAGCAAATTATATAAATGCCTTTAAAATTTCAGCATGGGGGTCCCTTGCATGAGGATGTTAGCCTATTTGGGGGTCCAATGTATCTAAAAGTTTGAAAACTAGACAAGCAAAAGCTTTTAGTGAGGGGGAATTTTTTTGCATCCAAATAGGATTGTAGACATGATAAATTAATTTATGTTCTTTCCAGGGTCTAGATGGCAAAGTTAAACCCGGCTTTCAAAGATATGCACATGAATTCTTTGTCATCAGAAGAGCGATTTTTCTTTTGCAAGGATGCGTCACTTGATGGCAGCACTGAGCAACAAGTCAGCAAGTACCTATTTGTTTCATACCAGTCAAATAAGCATTACACATCTGGTGTTATGAAAGTGTACAAGTAATCAGACTAAATTGAGCAATAAATTACATTCAGATTTGTTTTGATTAAACAAATGTTTGTACTTGTTTTCTTTATGAATTAATTTAATAACAGCCATGCGTGTCTTCTGTTGCTGCTCTATTTCTAGGTAGTGTAAAACGACGACTAGTGCGGAAAGCACAGACGACTGTGACTGAACCGCACAGATCTACAGGTTGAAAATGATTCTCTCTGACTGAGCGCTTGGAACGTGTCTGGCGGACTGCAGCGCAGTCTCTAACACCCGTCAACGGAAGCGTCAGCGTGAAACCTCCGGTAATCAGCTCAAGCTGCACCTCGCGTCCTGTTTTCTCCACAGGAGAGCCAAATAGGGAACGTCTGAGTGAGCCCATAACCTATACACAATCTCGCTTTGACAGCTACAAAGAAAAAACACCCGAGCCAATAACAATCCACCACAACCTACTTCGCGCACTGAAGCCGTGCATGCATTTTGCAAGCACAGCATGCTTTTCATCTGTCTGTCGGTCCGTCTTGTCAATATCAGTCATTTTCCACATGCAACACATTCAGTCATTTGTAAAAGATTTAAAAAAAGGGAAATATGTGGGAGTGCATCAGCTCTAGATGGTTTGCAAACCCATGGTTATGCAAATTATTTGCAGAAGCTGTTTTACATACTTTTTAAATACTAATATAAGGCTGCAAAATGTTAGAGATGCATCCAATAAAGGATTGAGATAGCCTACATGATACTTTTCTGATCGCAATTGCTCTGTTTTGCCAGTCAGGCTTTGTGAACCATCTGGAGCGTTGCTTTGACAACGGGAGAGGATGTCATGGTAACATTAATGGGGGTTACCCAGGAAACTGTAGTCACCATGGAGACTGCATCAAAAGGCGGACTCAAGGCTTGATCTCTCAGTCTTTCAGTTTCTGATCTTGTAGTCTCCCATGTCGTGGAGGCATCGAGTCCAACGCACTTTTTCCCCTCGATCCAAGCCACCTTTTCAGATGCTTCCTCTTTTTTTCCTCCCAGAATTCAGAATTCTGCTGTGACGTCTCACTTTGAGGGAAATCGTGAACGCTCTATTTTTTAGTGATCTCTCAGTCTTTCAGTTTCTGATCTTGTAGTCTCCCATGTCGTGGAGGCATCGAGTCCAACGCACTTTTTCCCCTCGATCCAAGCCACCTTTTCAGATGCTTCCTCTTTTTTTCCTCCCAGAATTCAGATTCTGCTGTGACGTCTCACTTTGAGGGAAATCGTGAACGCTCTATTTTTTAGGCTATGGACATGATTTGAGTTTTACATTATTTGGAGATGACTACATTTTCGCACACCGAATAACTTGATCACAAAATAAAGATATATTTGTTTTCATTTAGTATTAACCAATTTCATTTGGTACAGGCAAATCAGATTCAATAGACACACAGCGTTGATTACATTATTAACAAAACATATTGTTTTTGTTTTTTGTTTGTTTGTTCTTCCACATTCATTGCATTTAAATGAAGTCTGCACTGAGATGTATTGGTGATTCTTCAACCGGGGCACTTTTTGAAAACGGTTTATCTATTTTAATCTATATGAATTAGCATAGAATACTGATCACATGTCCTTAATAACCTTGAGGTAAAAAAAAAAGTTGTGAGCCAATTAACATAATTAATAAAAATACAAGAAACTAATTGTTTCAGAATCAAAATTGACAAACCAAATAATGTTTGGTTATGACACCTAATAGAAATCTACTCTAAGGTCATGATTTCTTCTTAATTCCTAAAATTAATGATATTCTGTCATGTATAACTTCATAACATGTTGAAAAAAACAACAACTGAAAATTTGTTAATTTATTAAAAACTGACAGCAGTATTGGGGACATGTAATTCTTTGTTATAAAATATTTGTAAAAATAAAATATATATATGTTTCTGTTTGTTTGTTTTTAAGTTCCTTGTAAAATTTCCCTGATTTGAACGCATTTTATAAATGACTTTAGAAGAGAAGTTAAAAAGTCTGGGTAGGAGACAATTCTGGCACATTTCACATTTCAGCACTCTTAAAATTAGGAAAAAGCAATTAAAGAGGCACTTTAATCTATTCTTAACTTTTTTTCTTTTAAAATCACCTTAGATGACATGAAAGTTCCCCTAATTGAAGATTCACCCATATATTCAACAAAATACATATGATCAACACAGCATTATCTTCAGTTTGTTCACATTAACAGCGACACATATTTGGTTGTTTCACTTTGCCACAAAACGTAAGATATTGCGAATACTAACGTATTATGATGATTATATGTTAACACTGATAACAAAACACAGACTTACGAGCACAATATTTTCAGTGTGGGTGCTTCTTCTTTTTAGTCCCTGACCTGAACCTTATCCTTTGTGCTGTGGACAAATGCAACACGTGAATCGGAGTTTGGCACCTTTCTACCAAAAAAGCGCCCTGCGAAACTTTTAGTTTAATATGCTGGCTTGTCCATAACATGTAGGGTACAACGGATCTAAAGGCCCCCTGGGGTAAAAGGCCCTTGTGATTTACATACTCCCAAAACACTAAATAGCAACAAAAACTACCACAGTACTTTCCTAAAAACCTGTTTATCTCTATGCACTGCTAAAATGTCCTGATTTATGAGGTGTGCACTGACAAAAGACTTGATTTTGAAGTTTTTTCTTCAGATTTCTGAATCTTAAGGCGTGCAATAACAAAATACTTATTTGGTTTTTCAGATTTATGTAGCTAATATAAATCATTACAGTTATTTTATATATCTCAAGACTTACAGATTTATGATTTTTACTGAAGGAGATTTAGATTTCAGTACCTGTTGAATAGGCAAAAATGTAGTTATGTTGGTAAAGGATGACGATGCAGACTACCTGTAGAGCAACTAACTGTATTCTGTAATTATCATTTTGTTAAGTATGTGTAAAGTGGATTGATATTAACTGCTCTAGTAACAATGTGAAATCTGACTTCAGTTACATTGTAACTCCATGAAATGCCATAAGTGAGTAAATAAACTGAAAATAGCTACACCATTTGCTGAAGTATTTAAATGTTACTCTAATCTCTATGCACTGCTAAAATGTCCTGATTTATGAGGTGTGCACTGACAAAAGACTTGATTTTGAAGTTTTTTCTTCAGATTTCTGAATCTTAAGGCGTGCAACTAACTGTATTCTGTAATTATCATTTTGTTAAGTATGTGTAAAGTGGATTGATATTAACTGCTCTAGTTACAATGTGAAATCTGACTTCAGTTACATTGTAATTCCATGAAATGCCATAAGTGAGTAAATAAACTGAAAATAGCTACACCATTTGCTGAAGTATTTAAATGTTACTCTAAAATATCTTGCTACATCAAAAGCATTTGCATATGGTGACAGATTTTCACTCTAGCTGCCTTTGTATTGATTTATTTGTTTAATCAAAACAAACTACTATTTACTTTATGCAAATTATATATCTCCATCTATATTCAGTAAAAATAATTGTTTTCAACTGCCATTTACTTTAGGAGCCAAACAAAAAAAAAATCACATTTTCCCTCAAATGGAGGCTTTTAGCCCCGTTGTACCTGAATAACGCAGCACCTCGCATTCGCATTGGTGCCATCATGGTGATTACTGTAAGACTGTCTGGCACTATACATAATTTACACGTCTGTGAAAATCTTTTTAATATTCACGCAGTTTTGATTGTTCTGGTTGGAGTAGTTTGGCTGTTTGAAAGCACTATTTATTCCTTCCTCTATGACCATATATTCCGATTTACTGAGGGAGGACGTGCTCTGTGTCTGTTTCAGATCTTCTGTGGAGTTGAGATGCTGACAGCTGCCAACGTGGAGGTATTGTGCGTGCTCTTCCCCATCAGTCTCACGGTGATAAAAGTAATTGAAATTGGACACAATGACAGGTACGGGCAGCGCAATGGTCAATACACCAGCGATGGCGCACAAAGAACCCACAATTTTGCCTCCAATGGTTACTGGATGCATGTCCCCATAGCCGACTGTAGTCATGGTAACCACAGCCCACCAAAAAGCATCAGGGATGCTGCTGAAACTGGAGGTAGGGTCATCGGCCTCCCATGAAATGCCATAAGTGAGTAAATAAACTGAAAATAGCTACACCATTTGCTGAAGTATTTAAATGTTACTCTAAAATATCTTGCTACATCAAAAGCATTTGCATATGGTGACAGATTTTCACTCTAGCTGCCTTTGTATTGATTTATTTGTTTAATCAAAACAAACTACTATTTACTTTATGCAAATTATATATCTCCATCTATATTCAGTAAAAATAATTGTTTTCAACTGCCATTTACTTTAGGAGCCAAACAAAAAAAAATCAAATTTTCCCTCAAATGGAGGCTTTTAGCCCCGTTGTACCTGAATAACGCAGCACCTCGCATTCGCATTGGTGCCATCATGGTGATTACTGTAAGACTGTCTGGCACTATACATGATTTACACGTCTGTGAAAATCTTTTTAATATTCACGCAGTTTTGATTGTTCTGGTTGGAGTAGTTTGGCTGTTTGAAAGCACTATTTATTCCTTCCTCTATGACCATATATTCCGATTTACTGAGGGAGGACGTGCTCTGTGTCTGTTTCAGATCTTCTGTGGAGTTGAGATGCTGACAGCTGCCAACGTGGAGGTATTGTGCGTGCTCTTCCCCATCAGTCTCACGGTGATAAAAGTAATTGAAATTGGACACAATGACAGGTACGGGCAGCGCAATGGTCAATACACCAGCGATGGCGCACAAAGAACCCACAATTTTGCCTCCAATGGTTACTGGATGCATGTCCCCATAGCCGACTGTAGTCATGGTAACCACAGCCCACCAAAAAGCATCAGGGATGCTGCTGAAACTGGAGGTAGGGTCATCGGCCTCTGCGAAGTAGACGGCACTGGAAAACAAGATGACCCCAATGAAGAGGAAGAAGATGAGGAGTCCCAGCTCCCGCATGCTGGCTTTTAGGGTCTGGCCGAGAATCTGGAGGCCTTTGGAGTGGCGTGATAGCTTGAAGATGCGAAAGACCCTCACCAGACGGATCACGCGGAGGATGGCGAGCGACATGGCTTGCTGGCCGTTGCCTTGACTCTCGGCCAGCTCCGTCCCCAGAGTAATAAAGTAAGGAATAATAGCCACGATATCAATGATATTCATGATGTTTTTGGAAAAAGTAGCCTTGCTGGGGCACGCGAAGAATCGCACGAGCAGTTCAAAAGAGAACCAGATGATGCAAAGGGTTTCGATCACAAAGAAAGGGTCTGTGAAAGTGCTGGATGCAAAAGGGCCAGTGCCATTTACAATAGGAGGGACAGTAGTTGGGTCCTTGTCGTCCCTAAACTCAGGCAGAGTTTCCAAACAGAAAATAACAATGGAAATCAAAATGACCAAAACAGACACGATAGCAATGCCTCTGGCAGGACCAGAGCTCTCTGGGTACTCAAACAAAAGCCAAACCTGTCTCTGAAATTCGTGGTTTGGCAACGGTCGCTCTTCTTCTTTGATAAAGCCTTCATCCTCGCGAAATTTCTCCATGGCTTCCTCGCCAAGTTGATAAAAGCGAATTTCCTCCGAGAAGATGTCAATGGGAACGTTCACGGGTCTCCGAATGCGGCCCCCGGATTGATAGTAGTACAGGATGGCATCGAAGCTCGGTCGGTTCCTGTCAAAGAAATACTCGTTTCTGAGCGGGTCAAAGTAGCGCATCCTTTTCTTCGGGTCCCCGAGCAACGTGTCCGGGAACTGGTTGAAAGTTTTCAGCTGGGTCTCGAAGCGCAGCCCCGAGATGTTGATGACCACTCGCTCGCAGCACTCGTGGTCCGGCTCGTATCGATCCAGCGACAGGTGACTGGGAAGCGCCGCGGTTTCCTCCAGCATATTATCGCACGCAACAACTGTCATGATGTCCTTCTCCGTCTCCGCGTACCCGTGGTTGTCGGCGTTGGTCCCTCTGTGGCTGGCTGAGGGGGAATCAATGAGATTGTAGTGGTCATCCATACAGGTGAGGAGACGGAGAGGCAGAGGGCGACCCGCCTCCCCTACCTAACATCGGGTAAACTGAGGGTTTCTCTGTGGCGCGCTCTCTTTTGCTTTTTAACACACTGTCGCCGCCCCACGGAGCTTTATAAACACATGTCTACTCCCGCCCACGGCGAGCATATGCCCGACACATTTCCACCACTCGCCCAATCGGAGCCCAACTAGACAAGAGCATCCATTCTCAGCGCGCGCGCGCCGCTGTTTTTTGCCTTGCGCGCACGACGCAAATCATTCACAAAGTGTCAAAAACACTACTCACGATTAAACGAGTGTAACAGTTCCAGAGACGCGCTCTCTCACAAAGTGTGGGAGCTATACAAAGAGCTTCTATGAGGTTTTTATGAGGTTCCCTTTTGTCCAAACAACATAGTCTTTTTAACTCTCTAGGGCAGTTAATTAACAGTCATCTATTTAAAAAAATAATAATTTGAACACTTTTTTGGTGAACATGTTTTTTGTTTTTTTTGGGTGATTATATTGGTATGTAAATCTACTGAATGGAAAGCATACTGTTGCTATTGTTACCTGCTCAGGCAAACACGACTTTCCGCGTTTATTTAGTTCGCTACTGTAGTTTTATATTCTTATCAGACTTGCAACCCGACAAAACTGACACTATCGCTTGCATATGACAAATAGAATAATTCAAAAAATTCTAAACGTCTTTAAACTAAGCCATTTGTGTCTCGTTAGAATCTCAGCAGAACCTTAATGACAGAAATTGTTTTAAACAAATCCCGTCTTTGTATAATTCGCATATTGCAATAAGGAACGGTAAAATGCCATACAGTGTATTGTTTACCAAAGGAATAGTGTGTTAAAAGAACAAATTATGTCATAATATTTGTGTAAACGACTTAAGTGTTTTTGTTTTGTAATTTTTTTGCAAAAGTAGCCTATCGTAAACAATTGCTTCCCGTTTTTGTTCATCAAACTGTTTATTGCTCAAGGCTTTGTCTGAGAAAAGCGTTGATTGGCTGAACGTTCCTATGAAGACAACGGAGCTCTCCATGGTACTGAAGCGGCGCGCGGGAGGGAGGAAAACATGAAGAGACTGACCTGTATCTGCTGAACAGAACCAGATCTTCACAATTAGCCTTGATGTACCTTAATGTTTTGTAAAGTTATGAAGGCACTGAGTCTGAGGTAATTCAAAGTCTTTTTTCCACGACCTATTAAACCACAAACAAAGAAACATAAAATAAAAGTATGTAAAAAGTATATTCATATATAAGTATGAATAATACAGTGTAAATAATACTTCACCACTGCATAAGCAATAAAGGCACATCATTTTGCAAGGACACAGATAAATCCTTCAAACACTACTAAAATAGCCTCCCCCCCCCCCCCCCCCATTCAACAAAAAAGAGGTAGGGGGTCTCGCTGTGCCCC
>NW_015505672.1:1030152-1030540 GCF_001515645.1 Sinocyclocheilus grahami
CCCCCCCCAGATTTGAGAAGAATGATGTTGTGAGCCTTGATGTGTCCCTTGCACTCAATCTTCAATAAATGAGCTGTTTGACACACAGGGAGGAGTGGGTGAGTAGTACAGATACTCTCTTCATACTCAGCCTCCACCATCGTCATCACAAAGCTGTTAAAATGGCAGCTCTCTCCTACACCAACAGCTTCCCAATCTCGCCCTCTCTTAATCTTATTCAAGCACGTACCTGTCCTCGACTCAAGAAGGAACTTGTGTCAGTAATTATGTTTGTATATGTGTATCCTCATTCCTGAGCTCATGTTAAACAATCCCCCTTTCTGATAATGGAATGGGTTCTCCATTGTGATCTCTAGCTCATATTTGTCATGACTGCACAAGCGGGGAT
>NW_015505672.1:1030551-1050140 GCF_001515645.1 Sinocyclocheilus grahami
ACACGCCCCCCCCCCCCCCCCAGATTTGAGAAGAATGATGTTGTGAGCCTTGATGTGTCCCTTGCACTCAATCTTCAATAAATGAGCTGTTTGACACACAGGGAGGAGTGGGTGAGTAGTACAGATACTCTCTTCATACTCAGCCTCCACCATCGTCATCACAAAGCTGTTAAAATGGCAGCTCTCTCCTACACCAACAGTTTCCCAATCTCGCCCTCTCTCTTAATCTTATTCAAGCACGTACCTGTCCTCGACTCAAGAAGGAACTTGTGTCAGTAATTATGTTTGTGTATGTGTATCCTCATTCCTGAGCTCATGTTAAACAATCCCCCTTTCTGATAATGGAATGGGTTCTCCATTGTGATCTCTAGCTCATATCTGTCATGACTGCACAAGCGGGGATTGGCTAGCCACAGATTAAACGGGTTATTTGCACAGCAGCATCCATCAAGAGAGCACAGGGGTGATTCATCTTTGTAAAAGAAGAGCTCAGAGTAATTAAATATTCATGAGCATTTTTGGTCATGCCCTCTGTATGAGCCTGCAAATAGTAATGCATTATTAATCAGAATTTAAATGAAGTGAAACTATTCTTTCAATGGCTGGCTTTGGTGATGAATTCTTGCACTCTAAGTGCAGCCGAAAATACGATAGACCACAACTGTGAGGGAAATAAAATACAAATTAAGTACTTTGACACACTGTGTCTAGACAGTCCAGCAAATATAAGCTTGGTGACTGCAAGGCCTCTGTGCCACTAATTTACTATTCGCTGGTGAGCAAAAGCAGAAATCGATGGGTGTTTGAGGTCACTGGTCAGGAAGCCACTGCCAGTGAACGTATAAGCTGGAGATCATTACATGTTCACATTGGTCAAGGTCAGTACAGGATAGTAGAAATATTTCCTATCCAGACTGGCCTAGTACTAACAAAAAGAACCAAATGAAGTCTTTGCATGTTTTTTGGCATATCAAATGACAGAATTTGTTTGAATGAATCTTGCATACACTCAACTTAGTTAGAGTAGATGATTTGACACATTTATGCTACCAGAGTTGGTAAGATTTTCTTTTTCAATGAAGGCTCTTATGTTCACCAAGACTGCATTTATTTGATAAAACATATCAAGGTCAGTACAGGATAGTAGAAATATTTCCTATCCAGACTGGCCTAGTACTAACAAAAGAATGGCAATTGATTTGTGTGAAATTAATATCTGTTGAATGTCTGTTTTTGGAAACTACTCTATTATAACTGTGATGCTCAGGAGCTGGTCAGTTATCATCTTGGCTACTGTGTGTAATGGACATTTTAAAAAGAGGCTTATGTTAGGATGTATGACATATTGCCTCGGATTACTGTCTTTTATGTAATTATTTTTGGTCAAAGACTAGCATACTATATTTGTATTGGTGAATCTTGCAAAAATGTGTAGGTCACATTTCACCCCCAAAAAATAAATCAAAATCAAATTTTTTTTAAATAAAGCATATTTTAGGATCATTCTTTTTGTATAGTGACCATATTTTCATGACAATTAAGCACATTTCCCCCCCAAAATCTAATTATAATGTTTTGTGTGTGTGTGTGTGTAATTTCGATTATTATTGGTGGAGATTCTCATTTGAAAAATGTATGATTTCTTACAATTCAATGATTTCTATTTTCTTTTTCAATGAAGGCTCTTATGTTCACCAAGACTGCATTTATTTGATAAAACATATAGTAAAAACAGTAATATTGTGAAAGATTATTATCATTTAAAATAACTATTTTCTATTTTAATTATTTTTTTAAATTTAAGTTATTCTTGCAAAGCTGATTTTTTAAGCATCATTACTCCAGCCCTCAGTGTCACATGATCTTTCAGAAACCATTCTAATATGCAGATTTGCTGATTTTGTGCATCTTACTGATTACAAACTTTTGATAGTGTAATGGGAACTGGGGCCATCAACCTCTAAAAATCACACAAAAAAATGAAGATATTCCATGTTTTAGGGCAAAAGTTAATGGTTCTTGTATGTATGATCATTGACATCAATTTGAATTGAATGTGGAATATAGATGTGTAGGTCACATTTCACCCCCAAAAAATAAATCAAAATCAAATTTTTTTTAAATAAAGCATATTTTAGGATCATTCTTTTTGTATAGTGACCATATTTTCATGACAATTAAGCACATTTCCCCCCCAAAATCTAATTATAATGTTTTGTGTGTGTGTGTGTGTGTGTGTAATTTCGATTATTATTGGTGGAGATTCTCATTTGAAAAATGTATGATTTCTTACAATTCAATGATTTCTTAAATTTAAGTGTCAATTACACGTTGATGGTAGAATAAATACTGCCATGGTATTTAGATACTTTACAATTTATATATAATGAATATCACAGTATGAAAGCATGTTATTTTTGCAACTTTGGAGTCCATACAGTTAAGTGAGTGGAATTTACTGTCATAAATATACCACTGTCATACTTACAGCGGATAGCTGTGCATTTGTTGCTGCCATAAACAAAAAAATGAAGATATTCCATGTTTTAGGGCAAAAGTTAATGGTTCTTGTATGTATGATCATTGACATCAATTTGAATTGAATGTGGAATATAGAATTTTCAGAGAAGAAGCCATTGTATGGCTTCAGAATGTTTGCAGTGTAGTGCAGAAGTTGTATGGACTACTTTTATGATGCATTCTTTTTCTGTCTCTACAGCTCCAGTCACCATCATCAACAAGAGCACCCTGGACATTCTGTGCAATATCTTCTATTACGTTCCACCAAAAAAAGAAGGTCATACCGGTTTGAAACGACATAAGGGTGAGTAAATGATGACAGAATTTTTAATTGTGGGCGAACTATTCCTTTAAAACTATATTATATATTGAACAGACAACATAAACAGCAATATAAAGTAGATATAAAGCCAACAACCAAACCTGTTTGCTGGTGTAAAATACCCATTATGCTTTAATCAATGTGCTGAATGCTTCAAAACAACTGGATTTCAGCCCCATCCCCCAATACCCCAGTGCGTCCTATAGGAGCTGTTAAAGACAGGCAAGCCTAGACACACATGCATTCTGCTCCACACAAGGGTGGGATAGGAGCCCCTACCCTGTGTTTCATTTATCACACCAGGCATCCAATAAACACACACACACACACACACACACACACACACACACACACACACATACATAGATGCCCAGGTAGACAACCTGCCTTCCATACATAAAATGCAAGCCTATGGAAAAACAAACACTCGTGGCTATTCGCAGTTGACATACATACTCCAACATCCATTTGAGTGCAAAAAAAGCCATGCACTCACAAATGCACGCTCCTGCATAATTCATGTGCGCACTCTCGCACACTTATAACCCATAATCCACCCACAGAGAAATTGAGAAGGGTTTTCCCCTGGTGCAGAATTAATGAGCTCACGCTTCCCAGCCCCCACTTCCTCTTACCTCTCCCTTCCTGCACCTCAGAGCTGGGAAACACTGGCAGCTGAGTGCCTCGCATAGCCAGACCACGTGTTTGGTATTCATTGTGTTGACCGAGATTACCCTGATACTGTCTATAGGCTTTAAGCCACAACATAACAAATACATGCACTGTTTATATGTGTACTGTATGTGTGAGGTTATTACCTTAGCCAATAAACAATTTCCTGCAAAATCCTCCACTTTCAGCTCAACATCAATGCTTGGTTACATAATGTAGGGGCTGCCACAACAAAAACACATGCCCTATACAACAGTTACATGTCAATAAAACAGTCTCTTCCTGTCTGAGTGAGTGGATTGTGTTCCGAATAAACTACAATATGGACCGTACTGTATCCTGGTATCAAAAAATGTGGTCATGTGTGTCTATTGCAATACTCAGTCTGAACTAAAGAAACAAGAGCGCTAACAGTGAGTTAAAATTGGTAATTGAGAGGAACTGTGAGAAATGTTATCAGAATTGACTTTATCCATAAAGACGTGATTGCATGGAGAACATCAGGACTCCCACTGGCTTCAGTTCCTGAACTAAAGCACTTAAAAACAATCTCTTATCAGTCTTCAGGTGTCTGGTAATACAATATAATGACGCATTTGAGATACGTTGTGCAATGTGGATTCAGCTGTGCATTCTTGCTGTTACATATTGAACTGCATTGACTAACAGAGATTCTGTTGCATAATTTAAAGCAGTTGTATGTATATTATATACTGATCAAATGTCTATTCATATCTTCTTCTATGGAGGTCTATGGAATTTCGACGTTGTGTGTGTGTGTGTGTGTAATTTCGATTATTATTGGGGGAGATTCTCATTTGAAAAATGTATGATTTCTTACAATTCAATGATTTCTTAAATTTAAGTGTCAATTACACGTTGATGGTAGAATAAATACTGCCATGGTATTTAGATACTTTACAATTTATATATAATGAATATCACAGTATGAAAGCATGTTATTTTTGCAACTTTGGAGTCCATACAGTTAAGTGAGTGGAATTTACTGTCATAAATATACCACTGTCATACTTACAGCGGATAGCTGTGCATTTGTTGCTGCCATAAAGCAAGTTGACCTTTTGGAGCATTGGAAAGAAACACAAGCCATTCGCCTTATTAGAAGTCAGCATATCATCAGAATGATTTTGAAACAGATATTTCAAGGTAAAAGCTTATATACAGTTGCTTTAAGAATGGAAGTTAGAGATAATGAAATATAATCATGACCTTATGGAAACCAATGTCACAATGGAAACACAGTGGAATGAAAATAATCTTAATTATCTTAAAAATACACTTTATTATCTTTAAGCAAATGAAAATATTTATTCCTTTTTTCCATGATTTTGGGTAAAAAATGATTTTGGTAGAGTTTACTGTAGCATCAATACCTCAATTTGAAAACTCATTGAACTCATCTTCTATTTTATATAGAATAAAGTTTTGCTGCCACTTGTTTTGGCAGTATTATTAAATGCATGGCAACTTGAGCATCTTCTTACCCCTGCTAATTAGGCAGTGCTACCAATCAGAACAGCAGCTGCCATGGTAATTAAAAAAACAAACACACAGCATTGACTTGGACACCTATTTCCATGGGAGTAATCGCTGACACCTCCTCAACCCTGCCAACCATTTCAGCCATGGGGAAATGTGACATATACACAAGTACAATACACTCCCACGTATGTACATACCAGGGATGTAACCTACATACACAGACAAGCACACAGTTGCTTAAAAAAATTATAACATCTCGTATATAAATATTGCAATTAGAAGAGAATGAACAAGCAAAATTAGTGCATTGTCCTTTGTAATTATGACATTCATTTGTATATGTTATTCTTGTTAAATGGGAAAAGCAAAACAAAAATTTTACACATCACCAGTCTAGCAGTGATTTGCATAAGCACTTCAATCAATGGCCAGTTGTGGGGCTTGTTGTCATATATAAGTTGTCATGGTAGGATCATGACAAAATTTAAGGTAATATGCAAAAAAATAAAATAAAACAATTGTTTCATCTACAGCAATTGGAATTGTGAACATTTGTTGAAAAGACATGTCACAACTTTCCGTACTTATGTGTTACTTTAAGATTAAATTTCTTTTTTTTTTTGTATGGGTCAAAATTATCGATTTTTCTTTTATGCCAAAAATCATTAGGATATTAAGAAAAGATCATGTTCCATGAAGATATTTTGTAAATTTCCTACCATAAATATATTAAAACTTAATTTTTGATTAGCAATATGCATTGCTAAGAACTTCATTTGGACAACTTTAAAGGCGATTTTCTCAGTATTAGGATTTTTTTGCACCCTCAGATTCCAGATTTTCAAATAGTTGTATCTCGGCCAAATATTGTCCTATCATAGTAAACCATACATCAATGGAAAGCTTATTTATTCAGCTTTCTTTTTAAAAAATTGACCCTTATGACTGGTTTTGTGGTCCAGGGTCACATATTAGAATGATTGCTGAAGGATCATGTGACCCTGAAGACTGGAGTAATGATGCTGAAAATTCAGCTTTGCTGAATAAATTACATTTTAAAATATATTAAAATAGAAAATAGTTATTTTAAATTGTAATAATATTTCATATTATTTTCTGTTTTTACAGTATTTTTGAGCAAATAAATGCAGTCTTCGTGAGCATAAGACACTTCTTTCAAAAACAGGAATTTATATACGTGACCCCGGTTGGAGATGAAGGGTGAAGGTCGGGGGAAAGAGAAGCACTGGAGATTAGTGGCTGTAACTCACCTCTCTTTATTCTTCTCTTTTCACCTCTCCTCTTTAGGGCTCTGTCAGTGTAATGAATGGACTGAGATTGGTTAATCTCCCTCCTGGCTATTAGGTTATTTCCCGATATGCCCTTGGGAGGGGACCATGTGTGTATGCGACATGAATGCACCTCCCGTAACGTTATCCTGACAGCGGGGTTCTGTGTGAGACACACTCCACAGATTGTCTGTTTGCGCTCATGCATTCTTCCATCAGTGAGAGTTCTCTACTTGCTGCTGTTGCCACAGGACATCAACTTCAATACAATTCATCAGCTGCAGATGTCTTCGAAGAACGCTTGACGTGGAGTTCACATCAGTCAACATACTGAACACGCGGGGAACACTGGCCGATGTGGATGAGATGCATCTGAACGTCTGGCATTAGGCATGTCAATGAGAATCATTCTGCGGTTAGTAGTATGAAAACAAACAGAAGGATGACATTTCCTTTATACTGTGGCACAAATAAATATTAATTTGCTGCTATTTCCCAGAGAGATGCTTTGTGGTGACTCATCATGCCTGACACTGACTTTCACATTCAACAGTAAACGAAAGATTTAGTTGAGTAACATTTTG
Organism: Sinocyclocheilus grahami; assembly: GCF_001515645.1. Taxonomy (NCBI): domain Eukaryota; kingdom Metazoa; phylum Chordata; class Actinopteri; order Cypriniformes; family Cyprinidae; genus Sinocyclocheilus; species Sinocyclocheilus grahami. The sequence continues at coordinate 1,037,442 of NW_015505672.1, forward strand.
AATTCTCTGTAATAAACATGCCAATTAAATGTTAATATACAGTATAGTTTCTACAGATGAACCAAATGAAGTCTTTGCATGTTTTTTGGCATATCAAATGACAGAATTTGTTTGAATGAATCTTGCATACACTCAACTTAGTTAGAGTAGATGATTTGACACATTTATGCTACCAGAGTTGGTAAGATTTTCTTTTTGGTAGACAACCTGCCTTCCATACATAAAATGCAAGCCTATGGAAAAACAAACACTCGTGGCTATTCGCAGTTGACATACATACTCCAACATCCATTTGAGTGCAAAAAAAGCCATGCACTCACAAATGCACGCTCCTGCATAATTCATGTGCGCACTCTCGCACACTTATAACCCATAATCCACCCACAGAGAAATTGAGAAGGGTTTTCCCCTGGTGCAGAATTAATGAGCTCACGCTTCCCAGCCCCCACTTCCTCTTACCTCTCCCTTCCTGCACCTCAGAGCTGGGAAACACTGGCAGCTGAGTGCCTCGCATAGCCAGACCACGTGTTTGGTATTCATTGTGTTGACCGAGATTACCCTGATACTGTCTATAGGCTTTAAGCCACAACATAACAAATACATGCACTGTTTATATGTGTACTGTATGTGTGAGGTTATTACCTTAGCCAATAAACAATTTCCTGCAAAATCCTCCACTTTCAGCTCAACATCAATGCTTGGTTACATAATGTAGGGGCTGCCACAACAAAAACACATGCCCTATACAACAGTTACATGTCAATAAAACAGTCTCTTCCTGTCTGAGTGAGTGGATTGTGTTCCGAATAAACTACAATATGGACCGTACTGTATCCTGGTATCAAAAAATGTGGTCATGTGTGTCTATTGCAATACTCAGTCTGAACTAAAGAAACAAGAGCGCTAACAGTGAGTTAAAATTGGTAATTGAGAGGAACTGTGAGAAATGTTATCAGAATTGACTTTATCCATAAAGACGTGATTGCATGGAGAACATCAGGACTCCCACTGGCTTCAGTTCCTGAACTAAAGCACTTAAAAACAATCTCTTATCAGTCTTCAGGTGTCTGGTAATACAATATAATGACGCATTTGAGATACGTTGTGCAATGTGGATTCAGCTGTGCATTCTTGCTGTTACATATTGAACTGCATTGACTAACAGAGATTCTGTTGCATAATTTAAAGCAGTTGTATGTATATTATATACTGATCAAATGTCTATTCATATCTTCTTCTATGGAGGTCTATGGAATTTCGACATGATGTTTAAAAGAGAGCTTTAAGCTTGCATGCTGTTATCACTGGCTCATGTTAAATTGCCGTAGACTCATCTGATTTTCTTCAAAGTATTTCAGATTACACTGAAGCCAATCAGTTCATGATATTAATAGCAGTGGGAGGAACCAAATTGCCTCTGAAAGTAAGGTAAGAATGATAATTTAAGTGATCCAAGCTTTCACATCATAACTAGGTCAGGCAGATGACATTGAATGTAGACATATGTTGACCACTTCTTTTGGTGTCTGTGGGTGACGTGTATTGATGCTGTGGTGTTTCCTGATTTACTGCATGAGAGCCCATGTTGCGCGACCTGTAATCTAGACGCTGTGAAACTATCAAACCTTTATTAATTTCTTTATTCTCTCTGGTTGTATACACTACCCTTAAATGTATGTGGTCTGTACGTTTTTGAATTTTTTATTAACAAACGTTTTTATTTAGCATGGATTTATTGAATTGATCAAAAGCGATCATAAAAACATTTACATTGTTACAATAAATGTATGTTTTAAATAAACTTTTCATCACAGAATCCTAAAAAAAAACATTTACAGGTTTCCACAAAAAGTCTTAAAAACTGATGATAATAAGTAATATTTCTTGAGCAGCAAATCAGCATTAGAATGATTTCTGAAGGATCACATGACACTGAAGACAGGAGTAATGATGCTGAAAATTCAGCTTTGCGTCAGAAATAAATGACATTTTAGAGTATATTAAAATGAGAAAAAAGTTATTCTAAATTGTATTACTATTTCACAATATTACTGTTTTTACAGTATTTTTGATCAAATAAATGCAGCATTTGTGAGCATAAGAGACTTCTTTCTGAACCAAATGAAGTCTTTGCATGTTTTTTGGCATATCAAATGACAGAATTTGTTTGAATGAATCTTGCATACACAATAGAACTTAGTTAGAGTAGATGCTTCATTTGATTTGACACATTTATGCTACCAGAGTTGGTTAGATTTTCTTTTTCAATGAAGGCTCTTATGTTCACCAAGACTGCATATTTGTGAGCATAAGAGACTTCTTTCAAAAACATTTTAAAAATCTTAACAACCTCAAACATTTGAAGGGTAGTGAATGTATGTCACGGCACAAATTCTCAGCATTTTAATCGCCTTTGTGCCTTCACTACTTCATTTTAAATGGTCCTGTGGTGTGACTAACTATTCCATGTAACCTCAATTAGTATAAGGTCATAACTGTATATTAACTGTGTGTATATTAATTATAAAATAAACTATTTTAAGAACAGTTTTAGTGACTTACAGCATGTCACACCACAGGATACGTCAGAAACTGCTTGGTTAAAGGAGGCTTTTGATTTGGTGGTTTAGGGGCATGAAGAATGAGACAACTAGAATGATATGAGAGATTATGTGTAGTCATTGTCCAACCCATAAAAACCCAAATTCCTTGAACTGACTGTAGTGAAATGCATAATTTCCTCCACAAAAAGGAATACAAATCCATCTTTTCGGTCTTGCAAGAAAGACACAATTGATACAAGCACCACAAATGATTTTGATTCCATCTTAATGATTTTAATCCAGTTCAGATCGGCATCTCTCTCAAGTGGAGGAAAAAGTGGGTTAGATCTCATGAGTCCACTCCATGTTCTAGAAGCAACATGGATCTTTTTCTGGCATGCAAGTCTTGCGAGATGTTTATCTTCCGGTGAAAATAAAACCATGACTTAATGAAGTTCTGCACTAAAATGATGAAACCGGCATGAAGCATTTGAAGCTGCATGCCATTTAAATAATTCCAGCTTTGTTATTTAATTTACAATAGAAATGTATCTGTATATTGCATCAAGAAATTTTGCGGTGCACTAAAACGCAGACACAAGACAGCTGCAGAAAATCTATACAGAATGATGCATTCCCTCCAATGTGAGGTGCATTATAAATAGTTTGCAACAAAGGGTTTTATAAACCCACAACACTATAAGGATCTATATCACATTATGATGCATCTGCTGTTTTAACTTTTATGTAGACTTTGAAGTACATTACAAATGCATGTGTTATGTCATCAAAATTTAATATAAATAGAAAGTAGTACCAGGAGACATGGCTTGTCTTTTCCATTCTAAAGATATAAACATCTTAAAATTATTACATAAACATGTTTAATTTCTTAACAGTGTCAGCATTAATTATTGTAGAACAGCCGGAGTTGTCAGGTTATTGCTGCGTCTTTAAAGCACCAAACGATTGCAATTGCCTCTGAAGTTTAACTAGAAATTCAAAGCAGAAAAGCACTGAAAAACGGACTAACAGTAACTGACAGCTTGGGCACAGTGACACAAATGCTTAGTTTGGTGCTTTTGAGGTCAGTGCATGTTACCGTAAACTCAAAACAATGAAGTGAACATGGTTTTGTTGGGGGAAAAGTTGGATTATTCTATCATAAATTCTCCATTTCAGTTACAGAAGCCACAGGCTAATTGGTAATTATTGCAGTCGTTTCACTTTCTGCTCATGCTTGGGATACATCTAAAGGGTGAGCTAACTAACAAGAGGCCAGTGGGATTGGGGTTGGATGAGGATGGCTGATTTTAGGGCTGTGTTCCATGCAGCCAAGGCAGCACAGGAAGATTTGTTAAATGTTAGAGCAGAGCCATCATCAGACACCTGGAGTCATCAGACACCGAAAGGTCAGCTCTGTCCATCTGTTAAATGCCACAGAAATGTCATTAACATAAAAATGGATGGGAAGTAACTGAACGGGATCTAGAATGCCATTCAAATTTTTTTAACAGCTCACATGCCACAAGAAACATAAAATAATTTTCATACATATGATCAGACATAAAATCAGTCTTTAAAGAAAACTAAACTCACTCTTCCTCTACAACATTCTCAATCAAAACATTTTTTAATATCCTGAAATTGTAATGAAGAAAACGGCCTCATTAAAAGTTATCTGGTAAAATATTTGAGTATTTCTGGAGAATAAAAAGAGTAAAGTAGTAAAAAAAAGAGATAATAATAATAAAAACAAACAAATTCAGACATAAAAAATGCACTTCTTCTATGATGTATATATATATTAAATTTTGTGATTAAAATTCATTATGATATTATTTCTGTGGTATAATGTGAAAAAGTTCAACGTCTTGAAATTGTAACAAAGAAAAATGTCTCATTTAAAGGTTGAAATAAATTTTTTTTGAAGTTTATATATAATATGTAACTTACAGAATACATAAATTACAAAAACCCTTTGTTTTGGAAAGAACATTAAACTTTAAATTTATAATAGCGATTCATGCAATAAATTTTTTATTCTGTGACTACAAAGCTTGACATTTATGTAGTAATTACATCAAAAACTTAAAGGTAAATAGGTTTTCAAAAGAAGATCGGCATTTCCTTATTTGTCATTGACCAAATAAGATACTTGCTTGTGATACTTTGCTTCTTTTTCTATTTTTCAGGTTATGAACTGTTTGGTGTTAATCTACTAGATTTGAGGGTCTGGAATTGCATTCTTATAATCTCAAATGAGTAGACTGAAGAATTGAGGAGAGGAAGGTAGGAAAGTCCGGTCAGGGAATCCTAATGACTTTATTGATTGTGACACAGACATGTATAAATGCCTGACATCACAGCCTGCCATCAGAGTTCATCACCGAAACAGAAGGGAAAGTCTCATGTAAATGACTCTGACAAATTAGTCTTTACATACAAGTAGGAAGGAGCTCTAGAAGCTCACAGCACGCTGCAAGATGCAGTTATCCAAATTACTGAAGGAGGCATTAAAATTGGAAGCATAAATTACTGTCTTTAAAAATGTAGTCTGTTGCTCTGTAAACCAAATCTGCACATTCTGCTTGCTGTGAGGCGACACAGCCGAGCACTGCAAATGTGGTTAAATGTGTCAAGTCTAAAACTTAAATGTCCTTGCATGTTAACACGCTCCTTTTTGAGAAACAAACGAGCGTTATCATTTCTGCTCCATCCCTCAATACAATCCCCCTCCCAGCAGTAAAATCCCATTCCAGTGTGCATGCGTGCAATTGCCTCAACCCAGTGATTTATGAAAAGGAGGAAAAATCTCTGTGCAGATGGGACTGAGAGGCTAGAAAGAGGTATAAATATTCCTGATCATGTATTCAGCTGCCCCCGAGGTCCCTCCGTAATAGACGGTATATGTTCTAGTGCCATTAACCCGTGAGATCAGACGTGGTTGTATGGTACAGGGACAAGGAACGCTAATTACGTGGAACCGCTTGTGATCACACCTGTGTCCTATTCTCTAGGTAACCTGGGCGTTGTTATTGTCACCTTCACCATTAGAATATTGACAGTGGGATTGTTTTCTGAGAGAAAAACACTAGTTGAAAGCACCGCTGGCCCTTTGTAGTGCGAAATGAGTCTTTGTTAGTGATTCTGTTTGATAATCTCTAATTGAAAAGAACATACGCAACATATCTCAGCGTTTTTTCATTGTGTATGAACAGTCCGTGCCATAAAAATCAATGCAATTACTACACATTTCAATCTATATCGTATTTAGATTCCAAAACTGTATTTTCTTGTAAAACATGCTCCAATAATCTGTGTTTTATTTACAACTTTGAAAAATCAGTGTACACTGTTGCTAACACTCCATATTAAAAATATGGCTATCCCACTTCCAGATTCATCTGATTGGTCCATTGTTTTACAGCTGACACTGATCCGTTAGTAACTATTTTTAACATGACATAACAGTGTCTGTATACTGTTTTCATAGACCAGCAATTAAAAAATAGGGCAGATGATAACGTGAGAACGCATTGCACCACAACTAAAGTGGGACACTCCTCACAGGCAGTTACCTCTTCTAAATGAGTTCAAAGTCACCATGATATCAAAACGGACTATTCTTATTTCTTTATGGAATATTGAAGTGTTTATTATAAATAATTTATCTGTGCATAATTTTTTAAAAATTCATAGGTCCTCATAATCTTTAATCAAAAACATGAACATTAGCTTTCCTTCGCAACAACATCTCTTCTCTGTTGATGTGTGCACTGGTTTGAGGGCATGCAGGACAATAATCCCTCTCTTCTAACGTCCAGTCACATGAGATCACAGCAATTAGCAAATGACTCAACAATCCAATCATACCTCTATAGACAAAATTCAGTCCCATCCCACATTTTACATTTCATTTCATGCTGACTTTAATGTTATTGTGTTATAAAAACGCATACTACACACAAATATTGGTTTAATAATCAATCTTTAGATTAGATTACAACAATTTTTTATCTATACTCTTTGACTTTGAATGAAATCTCAGCTGCCATCTTGGTAGCAGTGAATTGGCTGCAATGCATTCTGGGATGGATACATTTTGATACTTTTAAAGCTAGCCTTTAGACTTATTTTTATTCCTTAGCTTTCATATGTATATCATATGTATATGTACAGTATATATCATGTGTATATTTAACTTATTTTAAAATATTGTTTTTTGTTTTGTATTCATTACATTACATAGTGTTTTGAGAACGTTATTAAAGACCAGATAACTTTGAATGAACATTCTATTTGTGTTACTGGAAGAATGTTTGTTCATAACTTTTAGAAAACTTTTCAGAATGTTAGCCAATGTTCTTAGAATGTTCGCTGTTAGCTGGGAAATTATGATTACTAACGTAACCTCGGTTCCCTTATCGGAACGAGTGTTGCGTAGGCTGTCGTGCTATAAGGCTGCACGTGAATTGATGATTGTCACTTTTGACTAAATGGCGCTCATAGCCGACTTATATAGTGGTTGGCACCTCCCCTTTTGGCAGGTCGAAGCGCCATTGGTTCGTGCAATTACACAAACATGAACAAATCAGACTTCAGTATCAGAAGGTGCATTCACACCACATCGTAATTACCGTGATTACGAGATTCCAACTTGTAAAAAGCATTCACGTTCTTGTAGAACTGGTAATTACAACTTGTGAACTGGGAGTTTGCTGAGAGCTACAACTTGAACCACTACCACCTGACCACCTCAGATTCATTAAGTGCTATGTTTAGGCATTGATAGTGCAATAGTTCCGAGTCCAAGAGTGTGAACAGCTCCAAGTAGAGTGTCACATGTTGTCGTCTCGAAATCACAGTAATTACGACGGTGTGAATGCAGCAAGAGTAAACAGGAGTTTTCCCATAAGCGTCAGCAACACAATGCTCGTTCCCTTATATCAGGGAACTGAGGTTATGTTAGTAACCGGAGCGTTATTCGCTTGACAGCTCGCTAGGTTTTGGAACATAAGATTTAGTTCAAGACTAAGTTCAGTGTTTCTTAAATGACTTTTTGCTTCTCCTATCTGGTTTAGATATTAGAAGGTTTCAATCTAATACATGTAATCTAAAGCAACATGAAAGATTATTTTCTCATATAACTGAGACCATCTCAGCATGTTTGCTGCAACGTGGACATGGGTTTACCATATCACATTATACACTGACCTGTAAATGGGCTACAAGTGGAAGTCAAGCTTAATTAACTAATTAATTGAAACTTCCAGTTGCTGGTTGCAGCATCTGTTGTTGGAATCTTGTGCTGAGAGTCTCTGGCAGTGTTGACAATTTAGCTACTTTGTAGCTAGATTTAGCGACTTCCACGCCCCTTTTGAGACTTTTTTCAAAAGTTTAGGGACAAATATAGCAACTTTTTAGACAAACCTTATCTAAGTTCTCATCTTGCCCACTGATCTACATTCATCTTTATATAGATCAGTGAATTTGCCATTTTGATGTCATCTAGTGACATTTAGCTACCAGTTTTAGCTACTTTCAATTGAAAGCAGTTGGCAACACTGGTCTCCGGTGAGAATTAATTTACTCTTTCTGCTAACAAGCCGTTGGTGGGGGAAATCTGCTCCCTTCAGAGGACTTCAAAAACAAGATACATGCATAATTACACTTTGCAAAGTATGTTTGGAAATACAGTCATATGTTAAAATGAAAAGCGCATCAGGCTAGTTGTGTTCATAGCATTATCTAATTTATGGATTGCTGCCCTGGTAAACACTGAAATGGGGACAGTCCAGTGTCTAAAAAGTGCCCTCTTGTGGTTGAGAATGGAGCCTGCAGTGAATGTAAATGATTGGGGAGGATTGGCTGCAACACAACTAGTAGGTTGAAAAAAATTGTTATTGACTTTTATTGAATGTGAAAAACTCCAGCTGGGAGGTTTAGAGATAACAGTTGTTCTTGTATAAACATTTTCACATCACCCAGTAGTGTATTTGTTGCAGAGATTTAGACACAACAGAATGTTTGATGGACACCACAAGGAGGCAGCAAATATATATCACCAATCTGATGCTTCTGTGCAGAGTTTGCCATCCATCAGTGCTCTCTGTGTTGGTTGTGGTTAATTAGTGTTGCTTGCCAATGCAAGCATCAATAATCACTTGTTTGGGTTTAAACAATCCATCCAGGAACCACCTAGAAATGCCTTAGCAACATGGGAACAACCACTCAGAACAACTTAGCAATGGCATACCTGGACCAATTTGGCAACCACATGCAATATTGAGCTAGCTTACTCATTATTTCATGTTAAGAGCAATTAATGTGGGTGTACACGAAAATCTAAAGTTCTGATAACTATAATCTCAGAGTATATTAACCTAATCAATTCTGATGTAACTGATCACATGTAATCAGCAAACCTATTAGGGTTTACAGTGCACAGTACTCTTCCAGCTAACAGGGAACGTTCTCATAACTTTGGCTCATGTTCTGGTTATAAACAAACGCTCTTACAGTAACGTTATTAGAGTGTTTGTTCATAGTCTTTAATAATGTTCTCAAAATCATTGTTTACACATCATTCATGGAATGTTTGTTTCTGAAAAATTTTAGTTGGACCGTTCATCTAACATTCTTAAATGCTGATATTTATTTCAGAATGTTCAGAGAACTTGTTCCCATAATTGCAAAATGTTAAATGTTCTCTTAACATTTCACATAACATAAAGTTATTCACTTTTACACTGAACGGTGTTATATTAATATCATTAATATTAATATGCCTTGGCAAATAGCTGAGCAATTTTGTGTTAGTTAGTAACCCTGACAATAAACAAGCTTATATTTGCTTCTGTCAATAAATGTGTTTCAACATTTGACTTCTGAAAGTAGGTAGAAAAAAATAAAATGCCAAGACTAACAATACTTAAGTCTTATAATCTGGAAATAATTATGATTGAGATAGTATTAGCGCAAAAGACAAAAAAATATAGCTTCATTTATCCAGCCAAGCAGCCTTAGTTTTGCTCCAAAATCCTCCAAATCTTGTGTTGTTAGATTAATTACAAAGAAATTTCCCCCCTCCTTTTTTCCCAATGATGGAGGAGAGAACAATGAACAGAGAGGGTTGGATGGACAGATTGGAGAGGAGTGTAAATGACAGTGGGAGGTAAACCCAAGAGATGATATGGGTCACCAAACGTGCAAAAGAAACCTGATGGATTTCTCATTGTCTATATAGAACCCAAAGTAAATTGACAAAAAATTTATTTTGTGAACAAAATAACAATTACTTATTCATTTTTATTTTATTTTTTTACCTATAATTGTCATAAATTGACAATTGTCATTGGTTAAGAAACTAGACCTCATCATTTAGTGAATACATTATCAGTTGAACCAATTGAGGCAGTGCCTGGGGGTCATTGTATTCTTCAGGAGCCATGCGCGTTCATATGGAGAGAGTCTTTGTGCTAATTCCTTAAAAGATGGTATAGCTTTTTGGATCGCTTCTTGGATTTCAAAGGTGAGAGGGGTCACTTGATCTGCTGGTGCTTGTTAGGAGGGGCTTCACGACATGCAATAGCTTCGGAGCTCTTCTATAATAATGTCAGTATAGTGTTTGCGTGTGCGCACATATGCTGTGGGTGGGAATAGAACCTTGGCAAACCTAATACTCTTACTGGTAATTCATCTTCCAACTTGGACTTTCAGCTGGTTTCCAAATGATAAGCTTTAGACAAATCGGTGTGTTTTTAAGTTGCCAGAGAATTCTAGAACACATTACTCATTAGTCAGTCTGATTGGAGAGGTCATTATGAGCATTGCTGTGATGCTTATTTATTCTGTGAACATTCCTATTAAACTTCCCTGATGGCCTGAGACAAGTATTATGGATTAAAATATTTTAGCAGATGTTAATAGAAGGAATAAGGTCAAACCCATTTCATGAATCAGTACCTGTCTAGTTTAAATTTTAATCTAGATCCTGTAGATTCTATTACTCTAGATTGAGAACTAAAGTAAACCAGACTTTAAGTTATAGATAATATGTTTGTCATAGTTTAGAGCCAGCAATGTACAGTTAGCATTTTATTTTATTTTTTTATTTGTTTTATTTTATTTTGCCTGTTGGTGAAATTGTATACACATATTTTCTGCTCCTTTTCTTTTCCTGCTCTAAATTGGTACTTCAACACAACAGGCTGGCAGCATTTTAGCAGATGTTAATAGAAGGAATAAGGTCAAACCCATTATAGTTCATTTCATGAATCAGTACCTGTCTAGTTTAAATTTTAATCTAGATCCTGTAGATTCTATTACTCTAGATTGAGAACTAAAGTAAACCAGACTTTAAGTTATAGATAATATGTTTGTCATAGTTTAGAGCCAGCAATGTACAGTTAGCATTTTATTTTATTTTTTTATTTGTTTTATTTTATTTTGCCTGTTGGTGAAATTGTATACACATATTTTCTGCTCCTTTTCTTTTCCTGCTCTAAATTGGTACTTCAACACAACAGGCCGGCAGCGGCGCTCAAAAGAGAGAAGATTGTTCACCACTGTTCAAATGTATTTTGTTTTATGCTTTCTACATTGACTTTCAACAGTTGAATAGTTGAAAATGTAAACTTTTTTTTTTATTGCCTTGCATCTCACGTTAAAGTCAAAAACGCGTTCTGTGTACAATGCTTTAGTATATGCTGATCTGTCAACACTCCATATGATATAACCTTCCCTTTAAATGAACAGGAACAACAGCTTCAGAAAACAGCTGATTGAGAGATGATAACCCTTATTCGGTCTCATTTTAGCCTATAGTTAAAGGGGTCATATGATGCTATTTTAAAGATCATTATTTTGTGTATTTGGTGTAACAGAATATGTTGACATGCTTTAATGTTCAAAGAACACATTATTTTTCAAATACTGTACATTATTGTAGGTCCTCTATGCCCCGCCTCTCTCAAACACGTCGTTTTCAACAAAGCCCCCTCCTTTGACAAGCGCAGTCTGCTCTGATTGGCCAGCTGACCCGGTGCATTGTGACTAGCCGAACACCACAAGCACGCGTCGGAAATGTAATGCCCCTTACCATAATCGCTTCAGCTTTCAAAGTAAATATCAAGACAGTTAATAATGTGGTTAGTTTTACCATAAGTTCAAGCCCGAAAGGGCAACGAGTCGCGTGACAGACACAGTGATGATGCAGCACACAAGCCGCGGTGATATTAAAGGTCATTGAGCACTTAATGTGGTGAAAAATGCATTTTAAAGTGCTTATTTGTCATTATAAAGAGTACATCCATCTCTAACAGCTGTGAAAAATAGAATGAGTTGCATCTAGTCTATATGAAATAGTGTAATATGTTTTCTAAAAATTTTTTTGTGTTCCACAGAAGAAGGAAAGTAAGTTTTGGAGCAACATGAGGGTAAGTAAATGATGACAGATTTTTCATTCTTTAAATAACTGTCCCTTTAAATTTGAAGCATGTAAATACTGTAAGAACTCATCTGTCTTCCATTGTTTGACATATAGCCTATTACTAGTTTTTAAGGTAAAAATGTTGATGCATTTGAACAAAAAGAGTCTTTAATAATATATATCAACATGAAGAGTTCTTTCTACCAAGTAGTTCACACAGATTTCCAGTCATTATCGTAATCACGGCGCTAAAGCCCTGTTTTCTGGCAGTGTCTCATTGACGTAATCAACCGAACACGTTCAAAGTCAATATTTTCAAAGAGGCGGTTGTCTGTTCCAAAGAACACAAAATGGCAGGATTTTGTGAATTTCTGTCCACGCTGTTGTCAGGAAACTGAAATCCAGCATGGAAATCGACATTTACATCTGACACAACATAGATACTGTCTTCTGTGTGTCAGTAGCAAAACTATGTCCATCCTGATGGCTCAAGGTCAAGAGGTCTTTTGGCAACAGATTCTTGGTCTTCAGAGTCTGAATTCTTTCATTCTGACTGTATGTCTTGAGAATCTGCAGAGCCGAGGAGACTTTCTTCTCATCTTATGAACAACACTTGGCTCAGGCTCGTTCAGAGGAAATTACTTTTCCTAGCCACTCTTCATCTCAAGTGTAGAATGGGGGGGGGGGGGGGGGGGGGAGGAGGGTGGGTTGTGTGGGGGAAGG
>NW_015505672.1:1050252-1082106 GCF_001515645.1 Sinocyclocheilus grahami
GGGTTGCATAAGTTCAGCTTTCGAGTGCATAAGTTCATTATTGTTCACGCTGCTGTGTGTTTGAGTTACATAAATGGTATTGTTAAGATCATTATGCTGCTGCAGTACATCTGTGTGATTATCCAATTATGGATCCCTTTTCTGTGTTGTCAGAGTGAGTGCATTTGCATGTACTGTATAACAGAAAGCCGATAGCCATAAGGAATGCATTTACATGAGACTTTGAAATCATTGTTTTTTATCTCCAGTTTAGACATCAAAACGTATTGAATAAGCTGACAGAAAACAGGTGTTTACATACAAAGCTAAATCGGGATAATGTGAAAAACCTGGATGTGCTGATCAGGGTCAGGGTTAGTTAGTTGCTAAGACTGACTTAAGTGCAATATTAATTAAAAAATATAAAGATCACAAAGATTATTTCTAGCTGTAAAACATGTTACATTTGAGTAAAATTAAAAACTATCTCTCTCTCTCGCTCTCTCTCTCTCTCTCTCTCTCTCTCTCTCTCTCTCTCTATATATATATATATAATATTGACAATATAAATGTAGAATAAATATAGAAATGTCCATTACATTTTAAAATTGTATTAATTGATTTTTCCAGGTCTGGAAAAAGGTTCCCTCATATTACCAGGTTTATATATGTAGACTATGTAGACTAAGCCAGTATTAGGCCATAGTTCAATTAGGACATTTAAGTAATTTTTTATTAACATGCCTTAGAAAAAAAAAAACATTACTGGGGTGGATCTTGAGACAAGCAGCCAGACAGTTTCTTCTTAGAGGATATCCTGATAAATGGCTTAAGCAAGCAATTGAAAAGGTAAAATCTACACCAGTTAAACCAAAATCCAAGACATCTCAAAGACCTCCTTATATGTGTTGTACAACTTTCACTGTTCATAGTCAGACATAAAAGTCTATCATCAATAAACACTGGCATGTTCTGAGAGCTGATGATATTGGATACAGAATCTTCAAGGAGCCTCCCCTTTTTTCATATTATAGGGGACGTAACATAAGAGATCATCTAGTCAGTTCGGATACCTTCATTAAGGAGAACAAATATGTGACTTTGGATCATTCCACTGGCTTCTTCCCATGCAGGATTTGTTCAGCTTGTGAAAATGCGATTAAAACGGATTCTTTCACTAGCACCACCACTCAGAAAACATTCAAAATTAGAGAGACTATCACTTGTTCATCGTCTTTTGTTATTTATCTTATTTCATGCCCATGTGGTCTACAGTATATTGGCAAGACTAATCGTCAATTAAAGACCCGTATCAACGAGCACAGGAGCTCTATTAGAAGGATGGACATTCATTCTCCTGTAGCCAGACATTTTGTGGATGCTGACCATAAACTTAGTGATATGAGATTTACAGGGATTCAGAGATTGATCTGTTCAAGAAGAGGTGGTGATTCTAACAAAGGACTGTTACAATGTGACGCTACACTCTTAAAAATAAAGGTGCTTCACGATGCCATAGAAGAACCTTTTTTTCTAAATGGTTCCATAAAGAACCTTTAACATCTGAAGAACCTTTCTGTTTCACAAAAGGTTCTTTGTGGCGAAAGAAGGTTCTTCAGATTACAAAAAGGTAAGAAAGAGATGGTTCTTTAAAGAACCTTTGACTGAATGGTTCTTTGTGGAACCAAAAATGGTTCTTCTATGGCATCGCTTGAAGAACCTTTTGAAGCACCTTTATTTTTAAGAGTGTAAGTGGATCTATTATATGGACTGTGTATATCTGAAGGGATTAAATGAAGAACTTCAATTGTCTTGATTTTTATGAACAGTACTTTTGTTAACTCCAACAGACAACCATTGTTCTCTAATTTGATGTAAATTATCCATTGCTCTACATATACACACATTGTGGCTTTTTTTTTCTCTGTGTGTGTCCTGATTGATCATGTGATCTCTTCAATTATCATGTGATCCCTTAAATTAAGATGGCTTCGAGTTCTAACACTGTTAGCTTGGCATTGAAAATGGTCAACATGTGACCGAAACGTTTGCCTTGTTTTATTTAGTAAAATGCATATAATGTTCTCATCTCGCTTGTGATGCTTTATTGTTTGAATGTGCAGACTCTTTTCAAGCTCTTCATCTGTGGATCTTGAGACAAAACAAGACTGACATATTTGAAAGTGCCCCTATTATGGGTAATGAAAGGTTCATACTTTGGTTTTGGGAGTCCCCTACAACAGGTTGACATGCATGCAAGGTCACAAAACACTTCCATTGCCTTATAATATGCATTTATTTTTTACCTTATTTGCTCAACGACTCCCAAACGATTCATTTAACGATTAATTTTTCCAAACCCCTCCTTTGTGTGACGCTAATCTGCAGTGATTGGTCGATTGGTCTCATTTCCATTTCATCCTGCCTGTAATGCCTGATAAAGCAGCGTTTGTGAGCGCAGTGATGCTTTGTGTACAGCCTTACCGGGGAAACCGCTATTTTACCGCTCCAAAAGCGGCACCTAGTGGCAAAGAATACATTTGCATTTTCATTCAGACCAACACGAAAAGACCAACAAGTGGGCGGGCAATATGCAAATGTTTCATTTTGACATCAACATGAAATGGCTTGGGATTTGTTTTAAAAACGACTCGTTTCAATGATTCAGACAATAACTTTATTCACGGTGAACTTTCAGATTTAAAACTTTGCAGGATGTTTTCATTCACTTAGAGCTGTGTTACACGCTGCATGAAAGGTAATTTTCAAAAATCCATAATAGGGGCACTTTAAGATCAATCAGTGCAAGTTTCTTTCAGTTGAAACAGCTCAGACTTACATTTAAGTCTGCGACTAGGCTTAAGCCTTGTCTGTGAAACCGGGGGTATATTTGTTAAGACTTGAATTTAAGTCCCGGTTAATTGGTTCTCTCATCTACCTTGCAGTCTGTACTTTTCACGCTAGCGTTTTTACATTATTTTTACTCCTTCCCCCCTTTGTCCTTTGCCGTGCGCTACTGTACTGCCTTTGAAGTCTTTTGAAGATATTAATCCTCCTTTCATGCCTGATTCAAAATCCTTACTGATTATTTTCATGAAAGAATTTCAAACAACCTAGGAATTTATTTTTCATCCATTCTGGGTGTATTTTTGAGGGGGAAATTAATAGGAAATTATCTTGTAATTCTTTTCATCTGACTGCGAGTCAGAGGTGGATGGTAAATGCGAACAGATTGCATCCATGCAAAAGGTCTGTTTACACTTATTCCTCAAAACTGTGAAAGTTGAACGGCTCCTTACATATCATAATACATGCACAAAAAAGAGATGTGGCTATGGAGATCCATATACATGATGCAAGGTGATTTGTCTTTGTTAGAGATATGTTCAGTATGTTCCTATCCAGTTACACATTTCATACTCTTCTAAAGACATTTACAGATCACATGGCAATAACTTGAATTAATAGATGGGTCTGACACAAAATCTGAAAAATTTGTTGAGCAAGATAGAGCATACAACAGTGTTGATCACTGACATGAAGAGGAGCCTACAACCAATTTAAATGGCAATAATGCATATTTACCTCCACCCAACTATTCCTCAGGTTTGTTTACCTGTGTTTATTATATAGAAGAAAAGATGAATGTGCCTTTTTCAATGCTTGCTTAAAGCGATAGTTTACTCAAAAATTTAAATCCTGTCATCGTTTACTCACCTTCATGTCATTCCATGTCATTTCTTTTCTCTGCGGAACACGAAAGATGATATTTTTAAATAATCTTTCAGCTGTTTTTGTCTAAACCGTAAAAGTCAATGGGAAATGGGAAAAGTCATACAGAAGAAAGAAAGTCATACAGGTTTGGAACAACATGAGAGTATGTAAATGATGACCAGTTTTTTACTTTTCCATAAAATATTCCTTTAAACCAGCCTAAACTTGTTTGCTAGCTTTAACTGGTCTGACTGGTCTTTTGGTAAGTTTTAGAAGGATTTTGCTTCAGCTACGACCAGCAAACCAGCTGGTATACACCTGGTTTCATTTTTGTTGCTTGCTTTATAGTAAATGTCGGTCAGATAGTCATGTGAATGGTTCTTGGCCAGAATGAGCTTCTAGGTCGACCAGATGTTACCAGAAAGACTAGCTCAGGAGTAATATGATTAGATGTTAAAACCAAGACACAGTTTCCATGGGAGTGTTTACTTCAGTTTTGTCCTGTTAGTCAGCACATGTTTTTGTACCACTGTCTGTTGTCATACTGATTGAAACTATATGCCGATCACTCAAGACCATCTTCCAGACATTGGTTCTCTCATCTACCTTGCAGTCTGTACTTTTCACGCTAGCGTTTTTACATTATTTTTACTTTGTCCTTTGCCGTGCGCTACTGTACTGCCTTTGAAGTCTTTTGAAGATATTAATCCTCCTTTCATGCCTGATTCAAAATCCTTACTGATTATTTTCATGAAAGAATTTCAAACAACCTAGGAATTTATTTTTCATCCATTCTGGGTGTATTTTTGAGGGGGAAATTAATAGGAAATTATCTTGTAATTCTTTTCATCTGACTGCGAGTCAAATGCGAACAGATTGCATCCATGTAAAAGGTCTGTTTACACTTATTCCTCAAAACTGTGAAAGTTGAACGGCTCCTTACATATCATAATACATGCACAAAAAAGAGATGTGGCTATGGAGATCCATATACATGATGCAAGGTGATTTGTCTTTGTTAGAGATATGTTCAGTATGTTCCTATCCAGTTACACATTTCATACTCTTCTAAAGACATTTACAGATCACATGGCAATAACTTGAATTAATAGATGGGTCTGACACAAAATCTGAAAAATTTGTTGAGCAAGATAGAGCATACAACAGTGTTGATCACTGACATGAAGAGGAGCCTACAACCAATTTAAATGGCAATAATGCATATTTACCTCCACCCAACTATTCCTCAGGTTTGTTTACCTGTGTTTATTATATAGAAGAAAAGATGAATGTGCCTTTTTCAATGCTTGCTTAAAGCGATAGTTTACTCAAAAATTTAAATCCTGTCATCGTTTACTCACCTTCATGTCATTCCATGTCATTTCTTTTCTCTGCGGAACACGAAAGATGATATTTTTAAATAATCTTTCAGCTGTTTTTGTCTAAACCGTAAAAGTCAATGGGAAATGGGAAAAGTCATACAGAAGAAAGAAAGTCATACAGGTTTGGAACAACATGAGAGTATGTAAATGATGACCAGTTTTTTACTTTTCCATAAAATATTCCTTTAAACCAGCCTAAACTTGTTTGCTAGCTTTAACTGGTCTGACTGGTCTTTTGGTAAGTTTTAGAAGGATTTTGCTTCAGCTACGACCAGCAAGCCAGCTGGTATACACCTGGTTTCATTTTTGTTGCTTGCTTTATAGTAAATGTCGGTCAGATAGTCATGTGAATGGTTCTTGGCCAGAATGAGCTTCTAGGTCGACCAGATGTTACCAGAAAGACTAGCTCAGGAGTAACATGATTAGATGTTAAAACCAAGACACAGTTTCCATGGGAGTGTTTACTTCAGTTTTGTCCTGTTAGTCAGCACATGTTTTTGTACCACTGTCTGTTGTCATACTGATTGAAACTATATGCCGATCACTCAAGACCATCTTCCAGACTCTTACATTTCCATTCCCTGCTGCTTTTGTTGAAAACATCAGAGAAACAAGAGTATTGAGCCCATGCTAACACCAACAAGAAACAATACTGTTTGGACTGCCACGGTCTGAAAACCTCAAAATTACATTTACATATTTACTTGATTGTGTGTCTGCAAACATGATTTTCTATCACATATACCCTTAAATCTTTTTGATGCTGCAAGCAACATCATCACCCTTGGAGGCAATTGTATAGATTGTGATGTTCTTTAATTTTGACACCATGTGACTTTGTACATCTGTGCGTTTGCGAGAATCCATTACTCCACCTCCACCAATGAAAAGTCAGACCTTTATATAACACCATGAAGAAAAAATGGAGTGAAAGTGTCATATATTTGTTTGACAAACACAAACAGCAAGCTGACAGTGACCTCCATTCCTCAATGTAAAACCCGATCCAGGCAATTTGAAAAATAGACCGTGCTGCTAGAACATTGAGGAACTGATCTGAATATCTGTTCTTTTAGATACAAATTCAGAAGTTGTTTTTATTAGTGTGGTACTTCACAAGACAAGCATCATTATTGCTGATGAATAATAGTGAAACGTTGTAAACCGACAAAGTTGTTTAACTGGCAAATTGTTTTCTGTACCTCCATTTCTCTTGCCTTGAAATGCAATGTTTTAGAGAGTGTTGCAATTCAGTCATCAGATGGAAAAACACATGTTTATGAGTCTTTGATTGGCCCCAAAATGTAAACAAACGTGTGTTGCTGGGCAGCTTCGTCGCTTTGCAAATGAGCCTTGACGAATCTGGATATTGCAAAATGGCATTGAACTAACAAGGACTGACTTGCACTGGAATGCTTCATCTAATGTGCATTTGTTATAGAAATCCCATTATAATTATGTTGCGTTTTTGGAATTACCTCAGGATGTAGCAAAGACTTCGGAAATCCTGTGCAAGTACCTCTCTGAATCTGCACGTCACAAGAGCAGTTTTAATTTAAGCAATATTGCAGGGGTTGCGTTTGTACAACAGTTCTGTAAACAAGAAACTAATATCAACCATATGCTATTTTGTATGCTACTTTAGCTATTTAACTTCTTTTTTTTTTCACCAACAAAAAAATTGTTCAGTTACAAATTGGAAAACCATATAAATAGAATTTTACGTATTGAACTATATCTTCATTACTACTCAATGTTTCCGATGTTAAGATCTGTTAAATTGTTTGGAAAAAAATTGTAGTGGCTATAGAAAATGGATTAGGATTGGGATTGTATAAATAGAATTTTCTCTGTTTTTACACTGCTAGAATGGATGTTCCGGTGACGTCTCTGAGGTCATCCGGGCTGTCATTGTATTTGTGACTGCTGGCGTCATGTGTGAAATTCCAGTGATTGCTGTTGTGTCTTTGTGTTGTTTTGGTCTTCAGCTTGCTATTTTAAGAGGCATATGCACTCTTTACAATCCTACAGCAAACACAAATCAAAGGGTTACGACTAGTTGGATCACTCTTAACTCAGCCTTATGCAGACTCTAAAGTCCACAGTATGAGATAGGTTACGTCTAGAGGTTTTAAGCCTTAGTCACTAGCTAATTTGTCTGCTGTGTGCTATGAAGACACGTAAACACTGTGAACCATCATACTTTAAATTGTTTAATGTGCTTGAGTTGAATTATATTTAATACTAATAGTACTAAAATAATACTAATTCCATCACGTGGAGACCCTCCGCCTGCCAAATCATGATGCATTCTTTGCTTGTTCTCTGATACAACATTCCTTTTTAGCTGATATCATCAAACCTTTTTTTTTACTGACTCACTTTATAGGATCCAATGACCACTTTTCACAACCCAATCAAATGCAAAAACCCTACATTTTTTCTCCTTTAATATTTTGTTGCACTCAGAAATTGATAATACTGACATAAAATGTTCATTGCACTTTTAATGGCTAGTAGTAGGGTGACTTAAATTTTTATTTGTAATTTTTTTGTAACAATCAATTTTCGGTGCATTCCTTTATGGCATGGCGTGTCATATAGGAGACTTGCAATATATCCCAAGAGATGGATGAATTACTTTTTTTGTGCCTTTTGTATCGTTACATGGAAAAGGGCAGCATGGTCTTTCCACAAAACATCTCAGAAGAAAGAAATTTTTTTGACCAGCCTAGCTGAGTAAATAATGACAGAATAAATTTTTTTTGGGGCTGAACTGTCCATTTCTCCTACTAAATAAAAAATATTAAAAAAAGGAAACTGAATTTTTTTTATATCAAAATTCAGATTTTTTTTCTTGCAGTTTGAGTTGATATCTCAAAATTCGGACAATGATTCAGAATTTTGAGATATAAATTAAAGATGACTTTTTCTCAAAATTGCCAGATATAACATAATCTGAAGAATTATGAGTTGACATCTTGCAATTTTTTTCCAGTTTTTTTTTCAGAATTGCGAGTTTGTATCTTGCAATTCTGAGTTTATATCTCACAATTATTTTTAGAATAGTGAGATATAGAATTATTTTTAGAATTCTATATCTAGATAAATTATAGAATTCTTTTTAGATAAAATTCTCAGAAATGCAAGAGAAAAGTCAGAATTAAGAGATAAAAAGTTGCATTTACCCTTTTTATTTGTTTATTTCGTGGCAGAAATGGGCTCTCATACCTTTTAGACGTTAAAATGACTTTCTTCCCATTGTGAACTAAAAGCTTGAACCTGTCAGGTTTTAGGACCTGTGGCTTCCCTGTCTACAGAGGAGGCACTAAGACATGGGACTTCTGGCTCTGACTACCACAGCAATCAATTTCTCAAAAGGAGCTGCTTCGGACTGGGTGACAAGAGCATTCTGTTTCCCCATTCAGGATTAAGCATTGGAGCAAAAGTGGAATATTGAAACATAAATATATAATTACGGCATCATCTGATTAAAGTTCTGAAGTGATAGAGAGTGAAGACGAGGAGGAGAGAGGTAGGACAGTTTGATAACACATGCATGCATTCAATACTTTACAAGTGAAGTTGTGTTCATAAATTTCGAAGTACTTTGTGCCCATAAAAATGATAAAACAAACCTGATTTTTCAGTTGTACATTGGTCCACTTTTAAGTTTTAGACTTAAACTCTGACCTGGACTTTTTTTTTTCTAATTCTTTTGAATAATGTTCTAGTTTTTATCTATATTTTCTATTCCTCTCTATACTTGATACAGAAAAAAGTGCAATTTTTAGAGCCAAAGTTTATGCATGTAATTGTATGTAGGAGAGTTTGTGACAATAATCATGGGGTAACTTAGTTCACAGTCTTCAGGGGCAATCCCATTTGTCCCATTTTTGGGGGGCTTAAAGGGTCTCCCCTCCCATTAAACTTCAGGATCATCAGGTTACCATTGCGATTCGGGCCAGAGCAGTGCTTTCAGCTGCAGCACACATGCACAAACCTCTACTCACACATGACTCATATTACCTCCAGAATGTAGCATCAGGTCAGTCATACCTTCCATATTTTTCATATCATGAAAGTACACAAACTTTCAGAGCTCTTTTTTGTTGTTCTGTTTTGTTTAAAAAAAATAAATAAATGTATCTGTGTTGTAAGGCAGACGTGACTGTAGCCATCTCAGTTACCTACATCACTCATTACTGATTCATGAGTACCAGTCATTACAAGGCATAATATGTATGGTACAGTATGCACATGGAAGGCATGAAACATTAGCATTCTTGTGAGGCACGCTTTGACTTTTTGTAAGTATGGTGCAGCTTGCATACATGCCATAAAATAAAAATGGCATAAAAAGGCAAAATTATTTTGAAGTGTTTCATACACTGTAAAAAAAATTCCATAAAATGTACGGTAAAAAAATGGCAGCTGTGGTTGCCGGAATTTTACCGTAAAAAATACGGTAGCAACATTTTAGTTTTACAGTTTTAACTTAAATTTACAGTTAAATACCGTAATTTCATTAACTGATATAATGTTACTATACCAACCTATTGAAGTACTGAAATCTGTTTTGTACCTTTGTAATACACTGATAACCACCAAATGCAGGTGGTGATGAGAAAGTCACATGATGAACCAAAACCTATCACAAGCAGCTTTTAAATAATAACATACATAGAAGGTGCACAGTGTCATTCACACAAACACTAAACACCATCATGGTAACACACATGAAACTGAAATAATGCAATAAACATTCATTTAACAACATTAGATGTAACATACAACCCTAATATACAAAACAGATTAGAAAAAACTATGAAGAAACATAGTTCTTTCAACAAAAAAACATCAAATTGGAAATGTAATGCAATTCTGGGAAAGTCAATTTACGGTTATTCACTGTAAATTATATGGTATTTTTCACTTCCAAAAATGGTATACTACCGTAAAATCACATGTAATGTCCAATACAGTTTTTCACCGTATATAGTAGGGAAATTTACCGTTAACCATTTAACAGGTTTTTACTGTAGCATTTTTACAGTCTTTTACCGTGAAATTCAGTTATTTTTTACTGTGTACTCCTAAAAGCCTATAGTTCACACAGAGAGGAAAATTGTGCCTTCATTTATTTACCCTCATATAATTCCAAACTATTTTAACCTTTCTTTCTTCCGTGGAACACAAAAGGTACTTTTCAGTGCTATTATAATGAATGGTATCTGGTGTTTGTGAGCTTCAAAAAGGAAAAGCACCATAAAAGTATCATTAAAATATCATAGTCCATATGACTTGTGTGCTATATTTAAAATCTTTTGAAGCAAACAGCTTTGTGTGAGAAACAGACTAAAATTTAAGCTAATATCGACTTATAATTAGATATTAAGTGAATGATTTGAAATCAATGATTTGTCTGTTCTTCATACAAAACGGTCATATAACTTCAGAAGACTTTTTACTATAGCACTAGTCATATAATGTAGTATGGACTACATGTACTGTATGGTACTTTTTTGGCATTTTGGAGCTTGTCAGCTCTTCACTTTCATTATATTGAATATAGTGGCTTGGATATTCTTCAAATATTCCACAGAGTTTAATCCACAGGTTTGGAATGACATAAGTATATTTTTGAGTGAACTATCCCTTTAAGTATTTATTGTAAGTCTCTAAACTAACTTACATTTCATGCTGTTTAGCCAGATGTTTATTCAGGTCAACTGCCACATTGAAAGCCATGTTAATGGACCAATGATGTTCTCCAGACACCTGACACACATACTTTGTTGTCAACAGGTTGTCTTTTGCCCTTTAATGATGATCCAAGTTCTTGTGCCATTTCTCTTTTATTAAAAAAGGACAGTGTTTGGGTAGAAGAAGCTGATCCTCTCACAGCCAAGTGATCTGTACTAGTGGCCTACTCAACAGGCTTTTTAGGGCCACCAGGTCACATACACACACGCTTCGGGAGTGAGAACAGCATTTAAATGCAATTAAAAGTAAATTATTGTTTTATATGTCTGTAAAATACAAGTGTTACATCTTGAATTTGAGATGGTTGACATAGTGATTAGCATGGAAACAGCTTGGTGTCTCACAAAAGAAACATGGATGCCAAATATTTCAAATGTTGGGTGTTTTGAAGCAGTATGAGCTAAATATGAGACACTACTGTTTAAAAGTTTGGGGTTAGTAATATTTTTTTAAGGAATGAATACTTTTATTCATGAAGGATGCACTGAATTAATCAAAAGTGACAGTAAAGACTCTAAATTGTTACAAACATTTTCTGTCAAATAAATGCTGTTCTTTTGAACTTTCTATTCATTAAAGAATCCTGAAAGAATTGATCTCAGTTTATCTCAGTTTTCAATATTGATAATAATAACAAATGTTTCTTGAGCAGCAAATCAGCATATTAGAATGATTTCTGAAGGATCGTGTGACACTGAAGACTGGAGTAATGATACTGAAAATTCAGCTTTGCCATCACAGAAATAAATTATATTTTAAAATAGAAAAGTCATTTTAAAATGTAATAATATTTCACAATATTGCTGTTTTTACCGTTTTATATAGTATCATATAGTATAGTACCGTTTTTTTTTTCCAAATGTATAATTTTTTCATAATTTTTCATGATTTAGTGATTTTTTTAAAGGACCAAATTAGGTTGTCAAATGTGGCTGTCAGTTTTGTAAATTGAACTCTGAGTAGTTCAGAAGGAAATTAAATACTCTAAAGACAAGTGACAACCATAATTAGCTGTGGTGTGTACGTGGACATTGTAAAATCAAAAGCTGCTTCCCAACTTCTGTCCGTATGCTTTGAAATGCCCGTCAGGTACTATTAAATTGGCTGTAACTTTCAAATTTCCACATCTGCCAACACATTCTCGCAAAAGGAAAAAATGTCCATTCGGCCTGAAATTCAAGAACTGAACAAAGGGGAAAACTTGACTTGCTGTCTTGCCACTGACCCTCACAAGATATCACTCTCTTTGGGTTTTTAGTCCACCTGCCCACTTTCCCACAACTATCCAAAGCTTTTCAGAGAGGTTTATGGTGTCAGCCTCAAGGGGGTTATTGGTGATAACCCTGGGCCTTCCTCCTTTGAGCCAGGGATTACCTGAATAATAACAAGAGAAATGGGTGAGAAAATCTGTGAAAGCAAATACCCCGAGAGCGAGAGGTGATTATCTGAGCTCAGACTAAATGGAAATTTACAGCTGGATTTGCAATGTCAAAATGGTTTCAAGAGGTGTTTGAAATTAGGACTGAAGAGGCACAGAAGGAAAAAACTTTGTTTACCGTGTGATAAATTTCAAGCATGTCCTAAATGGGACTCGTGTGTTCTTGGGAGTTATCAGCGAGGAAGAGTGTAGCAGGCAAGGGTAATTTCTGTCTCTTTTCCCTTTGAAGAACACAGAGACAGAGCTTTAAAGTGTCCTAACACGTGGTTTCAATTCAACGGCACTCCAATAAATAACACTCTAAATGTATGCCGTCAGTACCCATACCATTCTAAATCAGATTTTTGATATAAACTATTCAGCATATTTACCATTTCTCCTCCAAATAGTTTCCAGAGATGCAGGTGTTTGCCCATGAAATATTCTCTGACACATCCTTTTATGCCGTGCTCTGTAAACTATAGGAACATGTTGGAGGCCTTTATCTCAGGCTTGGATCACCGCCAGCCTCCTTCACTCTTTTCAACCTGGTGGAGTCTGTGGCTTCTGGGAGCTGTGTGTTTAAGGACTTGAACTTCTAATTCCCCTGCAGTTTAGCTCTCAAACCTGACATAACAAGCTCGTACTGTAGTTGCTGTAATGTCTTGTTCGGTGTTAATGATGTTAGTGGAATGCACCTGTATAGGGAAAGAATTATATGGACCATTATATCTAAGGAAAACAAACCGTTCACTAGTGGTGGGCGGTATGATCAAATGAGTACTTTTTTATCACAGTAATAATATATATAAAATTATAGTGATTTTTCACTGAAAATTGAATGAGAAAATATATTTGTACACTTGTATATTTACTTTTTAAAATGTATATAGCCATCCTGGTTAAAAGTTTGGGGCCAATAAGAGTTTTATTGATTTATTATTAAATATTATTATTTAGAAATTAATTCTTTAATTCAGAAAGGATGAATTCAATTGATTGAAAGTGAAAACAAAAACTTTTACATACCCCCCCCCCCAAAAAAAGTATGAAAAAGTGTGTCCTTTTCCAAAAAAATATTAAGAAGCACAACTGTTTTCAACATTGATAACAATAAGAAATGTTTCTTGAGTAGCAAATCATATTAGAATGATTTCTGAAAGATCATATGGCACTGAAGACTGGAGTAATGATGCTGAAATTTCAGGTTGCTTCCACAGGAATAAATTACATTTTAAACGGCAATAATGTTTCAGAATATTATTGATTTTACTGTCTTGTTGAGCATAAGAGACTATTTAAAATAAATTCCTTCCCCCAAACTTTTGAACAGTAGTGTTTGGCGATGCATATTTTGTACTCTAATTAACTAAATACTGGTGGTAGCCTACAAAGAA
This sequence comes from Sinocyclocheilus grahami, assembly GCF_001515645.1. Taxonomy (NCBI): domain Eukaryota; kingdom Metazoa; phylum Chordata; class Actinopteri; order Cypriniformes; family Cyprinidae; genus Sinocyclocheilus; species Sinocyclocheilus grahami. The sequence goes on from NW_015505672.1 coordinate 1,063,908, forward strand.
AAGGTATTTAATTTAATAAAATATGGCGTATGAAGTCTCAAATTTTAAAGATCACATTACATTTTACTCTCTGTTTGGATGAGCCACGTTTGAAGCTTTTTTTTAAATGGATTTTTATTTATATTTTACTCTCACATGCAAACAATATAAAGCTGTTCTGTTACACCTTCTCGCACACATCTGTCATAAAAAATTTTATGCTGGGGTTTTTCATAGGTTTTCCCTATGAACAGGTCTTACATTTCCTGCTTTAATTTTAGATACTGTAAACAATTTCTTGGAACACCATAGGAAAAAAGTGGTCCTTTTATCTGAAAAAGTTGATAAAAAACTTGTTGGTTTGTGTTCTTGCAGTCAACCAATAAATGTTGCCATGCCTTCATTTCCTGTGGCTCCAGAATGATTAGCCACATGGCATTTAGCCCATAAGCAAAGATGACAGATTTCAAATCACGCACTTTCCAGCTGGGCATGCAGCAGCCGAGCCATTCAAATGAATGGGATTGCTAACAAATAGCTTGCTCCAGGTATTACAGATCACCTTTCATTTAGTTTGCTGACATGTCTTTGGAGAGAGGGAACATGGTAGAAGTTCGAAAGATGACGGAAGTCAGCAAGACAGCTGAAATCACTTACAGCACCTTTTAAGCCCTGTTTATTTTACTTGTTGAAGAATGATCTGTTCCAACGTGACACGGATTTATTTTCACCATCCTAGCATTGGAACAAATTTCAATATTTAGAGCGGCTGAGGACAGTTGTATACATCCACCATGAAGCACAGTGTAAATCAATTTTTATTTATATTTTACTCTCACATGCAAACAATATAAAGCTGTTCTGTTACACCTTCTCGCACACATCTGTCATAAAAAATTTTATGCTGGGGTTTTTCATAGGTTTTCCCTATGAACAGGTCTTACATTTCCTACTTTAATTTTAGATACTGTAAACAATTTCTTGGAACACCATAGGAAAAAAGTGGTCCTTTTATCTGAAAAAGTTGATAAAAAAACTTGTTGGTTTGTGTTCTTGCAGTCAACCAATAAATGTTGCCATGCCTTCATTTCCTGTGGCTCCAGAATGATTAGCCACATGGCATTTAGCCCATAAGCAAAGACGACAGATTTCAAATCACGCACTTTCCAGCTGGGCATGCAGCAGCCGAGCCATTCAAATGAATGGGATTGCTAACAAATAGCTTGCTCCAGGTATTACAGATCACCTTTCGTTTAGTTTGCTGACATGTCTTTGGAGAGAGGGAACATGGTAGAAGTTCGAAAGATGACGGAAGTCAGCAAGACAGCTGAAATCACTTACAGCACCTTTTAAGCCCTGTTTATTTTACTTGTTGAAGAATGATCTGTTCCAACGTGACACGGATTTATTTTCACCATCCTAGCATTGGAACAAATTTCAATATTTAGAGCGGCTGAGGACAGTTGTATACATCCACCATGAAGCACAGTGTAAATCAGAACATCTGGGAGGAACTGGGATGTGAAGAAAACGGCTAGAGCAGGGATTCGCCATAGGAGCACTAACCACAGCCTCAGGCTCAGGGTTTGTGCACCGCAAAGCAAAGCAAAGCGAGGCTGTTTGATCATGACAGATTCACAACATCCTCAGCACTTATTTCTTTTTCCCGAATGAGTTTTCGCTCGTGACTTGTTGATAGATGACATTACTTCACTATTCACTCTGTTGTCAGGGGTGAAGAAATTTCACTTTCAAAGGCAGCATATAAGTATATAACATTTTTCATATGTAATTAATATTTGAGTTGAATACGTGTGTGTGTGTGTGTGTGTATATATATATATATATAGAGAGAGAGAGAGAGAGAGAGAGAGAGAGAGAGATCTTTTCTTACAATATAAGTCTTTACTGTCACTTTTTTACACATCCTGAATGAAAGTATTAATTTCTTTCAAAAAATAGAAAAAAATTACTGACCCCAGGCAGTAATTTGAATGGTAGTGCATTTTTTGAATGGTAGTGTATATTGTTAAATATATCTATTTTAAATAAATGCTGTTATTTTTCATTTTTTATTCATCAAAGAATCCTTGGGGAAAAAATCACATGTTCCAAAAAAATATTAAACCGCATATCCGTTTTCAGCAGTGAGGATAAATCAGCATATTAGAATGATTTCTGAAGAATCATGTGACGCTGAAGACTGGAGTAATGATGCTGAAAATTCAGCTTTGCAATACATTTTAAAGTTTATAAAATATAAAACTGTTATTTTAAATTACAATAATTTTTCACAATTATACTCTTTTTTCTGTATTATTAATTAAGTAATTGATGAGCAGAATAAACTTCTTTAAAGAGCATTAAAAACCATATAGTGATCGTAATCATATATTTTATAATAATTTTATATAATAATATAATGATTTTTAATTTATCTTATATCTATATCATTATTATAGATGTTTTGCCATTTTTATAATTACATTATTATTATTATTTTATTTAAAAATTACATTATTTTATGTTATATATAAATTAAAATGTAATTAAAATTAAAAGCCCTCAACAAAAGACGGGCAAAACATATACAAATTTTCAGACAGACCAAAATGATGTGGTCTTAAAAAGTTTGACAGCTTAGAGATAATACAGAAATGCCGTTTAGTTCACGTGCAGTGGAACTGGCTGCCGAGACCAGTAACTTTGTCTGTTTCTATGGTATATTTCTAGTGCAGCCGTAAACAGGTCTGAGGCCAAATCTCACAAATCCCTAAGACCAAAAGTATCAAGTCTGCATTCCAAAATAGTTGCTGTTCTCCACCCATGATAATTAGTCTAAAGAAGCATCGTTCCGTCTGTACACTGTCACATCAGATACCAAACATGGTTTAAAGCGAGTGATGAGACTGTCCAGGTGAAACCCGTGTGCTGCAGGAGTTTCTTTAAATACCGTTCATGTCTGTGTTCTCCAGCCTTGGAGAGAGCTGTTTTCATGACTGCAAGGCTTAGAATGTTGAAGTGTTTATTTCAGGACCTTTAACAATTCATATTTAACTGTTCCTGATGTCATTTGGCTCTTTTACCGGCATCCAGAGCCTTATTCAGATTTGCTTGTAAAGTCACTCCTCACCTGCCAAAAGTTTTGAAACAATGTAAATATGTATGTCTTTTGTCCTGGCAAAGGTCTTCTGCACTGCTTTCAAAGACAAGGTACTGAACTATTTGGGCTAAAACATTCAGATTTAGAAATTGCAATCACTGTTCATGTGTATTTTTGCATTAATTTGTTGCATTAAGTTGCTTCGGATAAATATGGAAGTCTGTTTCCACTACAAAAATACAATAAAAAAAAGACAATTAAGACTTTTTATTTCACAATTCTGACTTTTTATATCACAATAGTTTGTCTTATGATTCTAACTTTTTTCCTCAGAATTTTTAGTTTACATCTCAGAATTCTGACTTTTTATTTTCCTGTGATGCGAGTTTACATCTCGCAGTTTGTTTCCACCATGGAATAAAAAAATAGTTACTTTATAGTTAGTTTACATCTCAGAATTCTGACTTTTTATTTTCTCAGAGTTTACATCTCGCAGTTCACAGTTTGTTTCCAGCATGGATTAAAAAATAGTCATTTTATCTCACAATTCAGACTTTAATTATAATTGCAAGGGGGGAAAAAAAAATCAGAATTGTGAGATATAAACAGAATTGTGAGATATAATTACGAGGAAAAGCATCAGAATTGTGGATAAAAAGTTTCATTGTTTTTCCTCAACGGCAGAAACAAGCTTCCATAGACATTCATATCTGCTAAATTAATAAATATTAATGTGGAGGCATTTAACGGATTGCATTTTGCATGTCTTTAACAGATGGAAAAGCCTGAAATTTGTGATCTGCGTTTTACCAACAAGAACATTGTACATTAGCAGCTTGGATTAATAAATTATAACCTACTTAGGTCTTCTATATGTTCACAGATATATATAAAAATAAGGCCTTAAAAAAGATGCACAGAACCCTTTTAGTGTCTAATTCCACTAAATATTCAGCTTGTTCCTAAATCTACCAAGACCTCCTGATTCTGATCAGAAGATCCAGCACATCTGTTTTAGATTGAAATAGCCTGACAGAAGCAGTCAGATTTAGGTATCTTTGCCTTCATGCCTGCGATTTCCCCACAGTTACTCAATAGCAGCAGATCAGTAATTGGCAAACAGGAGAAAAACAGGAAGGGTGTCAAGAAAATAGGATAGTTGACAGTTGGTCTAAATTGCCTGCCATTATGCTTTTTAAGACAGCTTCAGCAAAATAACGTCCAGAGGGCAAACGAGAGAAAATCTCGGGCTCTGGATTCCAAGCAAGCCGAAGCTAGCCAACAGCATGCAGTCCTTCAGAAGCATTCACTTGGCCAGGAGCATCAATGCAGTGCAGTTTTTCCTTTGATCAACTCACCAAGAATCGAGTTGTCAGATAAGCAGCTGACTGTCTGTTTGTGCAAGCTAATTTACTAAAACAACAAGATTCCCAGACAAAAGCATTTTCTAGCTGTTTTCTACATCATTCCTTAGCTATGAGCTAAATCCTTGTTCTACTCCATATTTTTGGCAGCTCATACAAACCATTTGATTAGGCCACGCACTAATCACACGTAGTGGCATCATGTATGATCATTTGTTTCAGGTGTGAAATAGTATCTGATGGAATTAAAAATAATTTCTTATATGGTAAATAACAATAATGTTAAATTAAAAATATAACTATACATTTTTCTAAAAATCAAAAAAAAAAAAAAAAATTTTTTTTTAAGTAATACAACATGTAGGTGTCACATGTGGTTACTACAGCCAAGCGCATTTAGACAAGGACACAGTCAGAATAGTCTTTAATCCAAAATCCAAGGAATACAGAGTAGATACACAGAGAAGGCAGCCACAATACTAAGACAACACTGAGCACCGAACAAAGGAAAACACTGGGATTAAATAACAAGAAGAACTAATGAGGATAATTAACAGAACAGGTGAACATATTCAGTAACCATAGAAACTAATGAACAAACAGAAGTAAGGTCAATGGAAACAAGGAATGAAGGAATGAAAACGAAACCAAAATAGAACATGACTGTGACAGTAGGGTTATCATGATGTAAAATAGTGTCTGATGGAGTTGTGTAAATAATTTCTTAAATAATATTTTACAATTTTTAATTGTTTCTTATATGGTAAAAATAATAAGGTTACATTTAAAATATAATTTTAATAATAATAATATTTCTAATAAAAATATAATGTTATATAATTTTAAGTTTTAAATATTTTATGATTTTAAATAGTTTGTTATATGGTAAAAAAAATAATGCTATATATATATTTATTTATTTTATTATTATTACTTTTTAAATTATTAATAAACATGTAGGGCTCTTATGCCTAAGAATTTGTCTCCGGCATAAAATTAGTGTCTGATGGTTTTGTAAATTGTTTCTTATATGTTCTATGTAAATTAAAGTAAAAAATAGAACCTATTTTTTCTGTTTTGTTTACAAATCTTCATATATATATATATATATATATATATATATATATATAATTAAAATATAAATAAATAATTTTTTTTCTGAAACTTAAAACAAATGGAAACACACATTTGAATGCTGTGCTAGGAAACAACAAATAATTTTGTGAATTTGTTGAAAGTCCTTTAACTTCCTTTATATTCATGTACACACATATATTACATCTAGACAAATCACCTCAAAGAGGGTGGCACAGGTGAACAACTAAATTAATTCAGGTCTATGAAGAAAAGTAGACATTCGTAATATAAATGACTTATACACTCATATGATTATATGATTTCAGTCAGTGATGTTATTTTTGGCATTTTTTAAAAATGCCTTCTCATATTTTTATGTACTGAAGTGGTTTTGGGTAATCTTTTTAGGTTTCTTTCATTTAGAAAGTGCAAATCTGGCAAGCTTGACAAGAAAATCATCTTGTCTGTCTGTTGTGCATGTGAATCAACACTGAAGCATAGTTGCAGTTGTAGTGTAAATACATTTAGTCTGCCTCCCTGTCCTGCAGTCTTTGTTGCTTAGATGTGGCTTCTATGCAGAGTAAAAATCAGCAAATTTAGCCATAACTCATAACACAGCGAGGGGGCCCCGTACAGGGCTGTCCCAAACGTCAGCGCTCCCATTGTTGTCCAAGTAAATGATGTAACTTCTGTTTCTCATTGAGGGAATTAAAATAGTTAAATTGCACAGCTGGTGGTTTGGAGAAGTGCAGAAGAGATCTGGCTTGGGAGATGTGAGTAATATTTTACATTGATGGCTTCACATTTCAGCACTCAGACTCTTTCTCTTGTGGGAAAAGTCAACCTGTTTTCTATAGCCTGAAAACAAAGGAGAGTCTCAGCTGTGTTTTTAGAAAAAAAAATATCAAAAAGATTCTCATCATGAGACCACTGATGCATTCAAAATGTTTGTTTACTGACACGTTACTTTTATGCACTGAAAACATATCTACCAGTCCAACAGCCGTTAATGAGTGACCGACATTTTTATAGATGTCATTAGCTACTGAGTGTCTGTTTTTATTGTTTTGACCTTGTTTATACTTTTATATACATATTCTATTTTTCTTTGTAACTGCTCTTAGCTTAATTTTATAACTTTAACTCATAGATTAACAATATGGATATCTCCATATCTCTGTCGATATCTCCTCTCAGGCAAGTGCTACGTTGTCATTATATCTTCTTTCTAAGAAAAGTCTGTAAAAATAGGGTATGATGTATTGTATTAATATGAAAGAATTCACCTTGTTGATTTTTCACAGGGTGTTTTACACACATTTTGAATTATGCTCTGCACTGTGTTGTGTTTTAGGATTAAAGGAAATGTTCAATGTAAACTTAGACAGTACCCTTTCCCTTTTTTGCACACTTTTTTTCTTACAGTGTTACCCTCATTGTGTTTTATGCAAACATACACATTTAGTTTACTGTGATGTATTGAATAGTGTTGTTGTGAATTTACAACATCTCCACAGTAACGTTATCTAGTTGGCTGACATGGATTAGGTTCTGTCTAAATGATTTGTGATAGTCTTGGAAGCATCATTTAGTACTTGTAAAAAGTTATAAACAAATGAGTAATGTTTTGGAATGTATGTCCTCATTTTCCAGCAAAAATGCATTTAGAAATTTACAACTGTGACGGGGTTACATTACAGCCAGTGTTGCAATATAATTTTCATTATATGTAAACTGTAATGTAAATTCTAATAAATATTTTAATAAATTGTTAGTTGTAAATAGTTTCTGTTAGTATTCATTGTAAAAATTCAAATTAAATATATATATATATATTTAAAATAATTAATTTATCAATAATTCCACCATTCAAAAGTTTGAGTAAGTTAGCATTTATAATTTGACGACATTTCTGCTTTGCATCACAGGAATGAATTACATTTTAAAACTGTAATTACATTTTAACATTTATTTTAAGTTGTAATAATATGTCACAATATTTCACAAATAAATGCAGCTTGGGTGAGCGTAAGAGACCTTCAAAAATATAAAAAAATATATTTTGCTCAATTTAATGTTTTTGTTGAATAGAAGTATTAATTTCTTAAAAACAATAAAATAAAATCATACATACGCCAAACTGCTGAACTGTAGTGTATGTAATTAAATAATGAATCATGTTACAGCAAAAGAGTTGTCAGTAAACAAAAAATTGTATTCATTGTTGAGCCCGGCTACTTCTTTTGATTCTCTCTTTATGTTATTCTCTGGAGCTTGTATAAACTTGATAAATATTTGACTTGACTAAACTTTAACTGTCATATCTGTTCATCACTGCCAAGAGACAAAATGTAACCGTTTTAGGCAGTCCTGGGAGAGGCCTGAGCACCTGTCTGATACAATAGCCTGAACCTTACACTGTGTATCACACACATACAGCCTCTGGTTACTCGCTCTGACAGAGGAAGTGATGTGTGTGCATTCCGCTGTGATGACCCGTCCTCACAGGAAGAGCAGGTACTTCATCTTGATCATGTTGACCTGCTGGGTGGCTGCAGAACACTAGATGCACTGGTGTGTGCATTCAACTTTAGGACTTTTTACTGAATAAAAACTTGTTCTTGTGTTATTCAGTTCTTACATAATGGTTTAATGTTATTTCAATGTTAATTTAAGGTTTCTATATTAATTTATTTCATATATATATATCTCTTTCTCTAAAGGGATAGTTCACCCAAATATGAACATTTTCTTAAGCTTTATACACCCTCAGGTCATCTATGCAGATGAGTTTGTTTGTTAATTGGCACAGATTTGGAGAAATTTACCATTACATCACTTACTCGCCATTGGATCCTCTGCAGTGAATGGGTGCCGTCAGAATGAGAGTCCAAACAGCTGATAAAAACATCACAATAACCCACAAGTAATCCACATGACTCCAGTTCATCAATTAATGTCTTATGATGTGAAAAGTTGCATGTTTGTAATAAAAGATTATATTTTTAAGACGAGAGTTTTTAACTTCAAACCGTCACTTCCGGCTAAAATACGAGTCCTCAATTCACAATATTGCTTTCTCCAGTGAAAAAGTTGTACTGTTCAAGTTCTGTTTGCAAGTGAAAACAGTCCAAAATAGTTCTAAACAAATATGTTGATGGATTTTGATGTGAGAGGACAACAGGGATTATTTGGGCCAGAAGAGATGGTTTAAAGTTGAAAATGGCTTGATGGATTTGATTCTTACAAACACACTGCTTTACACTTTAAAAGATGTTAATTGGTGGACTGGAGTCATGTGGATTACCTGCAGATTATGGTGATGTTTTTATCAGCTGCTTGGACTCTCATTCTGATGGCACCCATTCACTGCAGAGGATCCATTGGTGAGCAAATTATGCACTTTTTCAAAATTTCTAAATCTCTTCCGATGAAGAAAAAACCTCATCCACATCTTGGATGGCCTGAAGGTGAGCAAATTCTCATAATTTTTTTTTTTGGGGGGGGTGAACTATTCCTTTAATTATGTATGTAATGTACCATTATGATAAATATTTCTGATAACTCTGACACTAACTTGGGAGTCATGGGCTCGGATTTTAGGCCTGGATTTTTTCATTAGAAAAGTAATGACACATCTCATCCATGAGCTGCATGATATCATTTATGTCTGTAGCACAAATGGTGTTACTCACCAAAGTTTCAAACTTAAGGTCAGGGGTTTGATCATGTTTTACATGTAAGTCATACATGTATGTTTATGTCTAATGAAGATGAGATATGGATATCTTTCTTCGCTGAGCAGGGTGCTAATAGGGTGTTTATGTGATGGTACAATAATGTCCAGTTATATATCCAGAGCAGATTATATGCCCCCACCAGCGATAAGTCTTTCACACCATTTCACAACAAACTTAGTACAGCCAGTCATTTAGATGTGTGTATGTGAGTGTGTTTGTCTGCATTATGTCCTTGGTTGGTTTTATTAACAATCACAAATTTGTCAGTGAAGCATACTATAAATTATTATGGTGGCAATTAAATACTTCAGTCATTATTTTTAATTGCTGTCTGATCAGCTTTTTCACTGAGGCCAAGCTGCCTAAATAAATGTTCTTTATATCTTAACATATTTCCTTCTCTAACTGTAAAACTTAGTATATGAATACTGTATATATGCCATAAGATTTATGATTTCCTCCTGGCAGATGATAGAACAAGTGGAAAATTATAGACTTACATGGAAGGAGGGACCTGAGCAATATATATATATACTGTACATACACACTTTTATATGCTATCTTAAACTTGTACATTTTAAATTTTGATTACACATTTTTAAGAAAATATTTTACAATTTTCTAATATACAAAAAATAAAAAAATGGTGTGATTTTTTTAAATTTGTAATAAAACTGTAAAGTAAAAATATGTACAAATATGAAGACTACACACACACACATAGATATGTATTCATTTTAATTTTACAATTTCATTACACATTTAAAAATATATATTTTACAATTTTCCAATATTCTAAATTATCTAAATTGCAGTGAAATTCCTTTTTTTTGGGCAGTTTTCCTTATTTCTAATATATTTTAGAAATAAGAAAAGCCACCAAAAAAAAAAAGGAATTTCACTGTAATTTAGATAATTTAGTAATTCCTTTTTATGGATTGTTTGATTGAGTTCATTTATTTGCACCTTTGAATTGCTGAATTAAACCCATGTTTTCCATCGGAGTATTTTTCTTACTTTTAAGATAAGTTTCATCTGACTAGCTTCTTTTTTGACAGGATGGTCCGAACATGCCTGCCTTTTCACCTCATCCTAAATCGCAATGATTTTCATTTTATGTAATGTCATGTGACAGCTTCTCGTGAAACTATGTGGACTATAGCACGAGTCTTCAGTGTGCACTAAAGTGGATGCTGCCTGTGCACAGACTACTAGTCCACAGGCCCAGGGCCAGCACAAAGCCACGCTTCATCTCTGAGCTCTGCCACACATGAGTGCTTAAAGAAAAGCTGCCCTGCAGGCGCTGGAATCCATAGACCTGTGGAGGTTGCAGATAAGGCAGTGCGTATGTGCGCTTTGGAAGGGCTCACGTTACACGCTGAAACCCATGTCACTCAGGAACTGTTACCATATGAAAGCAGACTGTTTTGGAAGGAGCGCACCACCTGGCTCGGCTCTTTGTGTCAGTGTGATAGCACCGGCTATGCCAGAAGGAACGTGTTAAATTGTCTCTATCACAGCTAATGAGTTTGAAGTCAGTGGCTGAGGATTTCTTAGACCACCTCCGCAAACCACACAGAAAGGCTGTGATCCAAAGCAATTTATTAGAGGCTTGTGTATGTTGTGGCAGTCGGATGGTTTGGGTCTGGGGTGTAAGCTGATGTGTGTCACATTTGGGTTTTTGGTCTGTCTTGCTTGTCTGCGCGTGTCACGCTTGAGCAGTAATTTGACAGTGATTACTACATCACTCAAAGAAGATGTTATTTATTCACTGAAACATGGCCTGTGAGGTCTGAAATGTGCATTTTTCTCCCAGCATTTCACCAATGGAAGGAAAGTATTTGGACGGATGAGGTGTTTCACCGTGTAGGAAAGAAATAGGAGTCGTAGGAGATCTTTTTAATATGACAAATCTTCTCGGTCTGGTGAATCATCTTTTGTAAATGTGCTTGAATGAATCGATTCACTAGAATCCAAGGCTGCATGAGCAATACACATGCGGTAAATGGTAATTATATGAAATTACAGCTTACTTCATACTTTTCTGTACCTCTCTGCAGAGGAGCTGGAAGCAGAAGATGCCACGCTGGTCGATACATGTACCATGAGGAGCACAGGAGAGCTACGCTAAAGACAGACGGGAGAAAACAGTTCACCTGGACACATTTCACAGGTAAACACACTATTTTTTTTCTTTCTTAGCACACGATTACCTGTGTAAAGCAAAAATATAAACCTATTTTCAGTTTTTAAAAGTCAAAGCTATGCCATGCTAATTTGTGGCGGTTCATTCAGGTTGTGCTGACACACAAGTCTGAGGGATTTCTACCGCTTGAATAGCTGTTATAGAATAGCTGTCAATTACAGTAGGCCTATCGAGTAGTAAATTAGACATGGTACCATGGTACTACCATGGTTTTGGACATCTACTGCTAATGCTAAAATATTACCATGAAAATTGAAAAGTTTATAGATATGGTAATCATTCAGTATTATGGCATATACTGTATCAAATGCCATGGTATTACCAATCTGATATCATCAATGTACCACAATAGTGTCAAAATATCCAGTTGAAGAGACTATAAAATATTCTCTTGTTTGGTATTTTTGTTAAAATATTTATTACATTACATAATCGATTCTTAAAATCGATTAACTAGGTATTATATATATATATATATATTAAAATATTTTAAATATATGTATGTATATATATATATATATATAAAGATTTTCAGCTACAGATGATGATGATGTGTGTGCACATATGTACAGTATGTATATCTTTTTAATATAATTATGTAAAATATTTTAATATTATTTTCTTTTTAAAATGTACATATGACCATCAATATAATATAAATAACTGTCTACATAAAAGTAGAGAACAATTTAATATTTGTATTTGAATATATTGTAATATTAAGTATTTTTTCATATAAATACTAATTATTTTAAATATATGAATCAGCCAGTATTACAAGTAGATAATACTCTTATTTTACAGAATTAAACAGTTTCTGGACAACTTTTGTCTGTGCAGTTAGAAAAAGTACCAACAGTTATTCTATTCTATTGCACATTATAATGTTTTGATGCCTGATTTCACTACTTGAAAACAAGTACCAAAAAAAGGTACCAAAAAATTCTTCAATCACAGATATTTCAGCATGTTAAACTGTAGATTGGAGCTTTATTGAGCTTTTTTTTTTCCATTTAAAAAAATGCTAAAACTGTAGATCTACAGATATCAACCATCATGTTGTTGATCTACATTTCTTTGGCTGCCAATTACTGTATACCTATATCAGCCAAAGTAATATATATAGTATCTGTGCATCGCTATGCAGAAGAAAATCTAAAGAAATCTGGCATTATATTTGTATGTTACCACTATGTCTATGTGGTAGTTACCACTATTCTGTGTGGTGAAAGCTAACATTAACCTGTGCCGTACTCAGGTCACGTTGAGCCCATGCGGTGGTCCATGCTAGCCCTGCTGCTCTTGTCCTGCAGCCAGATGTTTGCCCAGCGCCCAGGTGACATCTGTCCACAGAACGCCGACCGCAGACAGGATGATGTCACGGCCAACCCTGTGCCGACCGTGGATCCTAAACTCTTCATCAAGAGACGGTACCGCTCACCCCGCGTTCTCTTCAGCGAACAACCCCCCGACTCAGAGCCCGCTGGGCACCAGACAAGGAGCAGGGCGAAGAGGAAAGCAGGAGCGCCTCAACACCGCGGAGTTTACTCCGTCTGTGAGAGCGTTAGCACTTGGGAGGGAAATAAAACCAAAGCTACAGACATCTCGGGCAACGAGGTCACAGTCTTGCCTGATGTTATCATCAACAACTCCAAGAAAAAGCAGTACTTTTTTGAGACGACCTGCAGCAGCAGACGGACCGGAGGATCCGGGTGTTTGGGAATCGATGCACGCCATTGGAACTCGTACTGTACCAATTCACACACGTTTGTGCGAGCGCTGACTTCATTCAAGAAACTGGTGGCGTGGAGACTCGTAAGGATCAATGTAGCTTGTGTGTGTGTGCTGAGCCGAAAGTCTTGGAGACAATGACAAACTGTCATCTTTTCAAAACACCAGCGCAGGCCTTATGATATTAAACTCGATATTTCTCCATGTGATGATGGATATTTTCCTTGTGCAAACCATTGAAGACAACTTATGATATAAAACAGACTGTCTAAGGAGAATAAATATGATGTCTTTGACATAGGACACTACAATGGAATGAGTTGGACTTCAGTTTGTTTTTTTTTAGTTCTTTTTTTATGCATTTCTGTTTTGTTCAAATAATAGTTTTCTTTTGCAGCAGTACGAGAACATGTACATACATTGTTGTGTGTGGTAATTGTTATTTATTAAACTGCATCATTATTGTCTAGTTGATTTTGTGTGTATAAAGAGATGAGGTCATTTTAAAGGAACATTCTGAGCTAAATACAACTTAAAATTACTTGAAAACCTCAGTCTCCGTTCATTATAATTGCATTGACCTTTTGTCTTTTTTTTTTTTTTGTTCTGTAGAAGAAATAAAGGTATACGAGTTTGGAACAACATGAGAGTGAGTAAATGATGACAGAAATTTCACTTTTGGATGAGCTTATTGTTAATGTGACTTCAAAAGTAACCTAATTTACTTCCTAATACATGTTCCTGGTATTATTGATTGGTGCACATTATTTAAAAAAAAAAAAAAAAAAAAAATGACTGAAGGACTTTCATTTTTGGCTGATGTCACCAAGTCCCTCCAACCACTTGTCAACAAATTTTCACAGACAGCTTGTCAGTCAGTTACCAATGGCTCAGTTGCAAGAAGTGTATTGTCAAGCGTTTTCTTAACCTTAGGGATTTCTTACAAACATTTACTGGCCTACATGTTCTTGTTGAATATCTTGACTAATACATCATCTTATTAAAATGGTCTGGAAATGGTAAAAAAATCAGTTTCATGTTGACTTAAGCTCTTTCGACAGCATTTGTGCTTATTGTGGTTACTACAGAAAATAATTTCACGTGAAAAAAATAAATAAAATAAATAATAATGTGTTTTCCACAATGCACTTACTAAAGCCTAGTAGACAAGCATGCAGTAATATGAATAACCCAAAAAAATGAAAAATTTTCATTATTTATTTACACTGGACTTGTTCTAATGCTGTACACACACCCAAACGTTACATGTTAGCATGAAACAATAAATGGTTTAGTAGAATAGCTTATCAACCACCTAAAAAGGTTAAAGCTACCTGCACTTAGTATTTGCACAACAATACCAGTTAAAAACATTGAAGAAAACCAACATAACCAGAGGTTTATCCACCTAAAAAAGTAAATCAATTACACCTACTAAGTGTAAGTTATACCATAAAATACCTTTATCTTTTTGCTTTTTAATGCTGACCCACCAGGCTTCCACTGTAACTGCATTACTCTAAATATTTCACATTGTGAATATTCAGAATATTCCTTTAAATTTTTTCCATTGTGCTGTAACCCCCCCCCCAAAAAAAACCCCAAAACATTGAACTTTACAGAACAGTCTCAGTTTATTTTCTGGTTTTGATGTAAAAAAAAACTGTGACTCAGACACGACCTTCAACCATGTGGCAGAAAAACTAAACGGTCGGGGCAAATTTTGTCAGACACTTTAAGTAAGCCAGAAAGTTTGTTGAAACTGTCGGTGGGACAGACCTCACGTCTCAACAGATGTGCCTCACACACATGGAAACGGACCTACGCTGGAATGCATTAGATATTCCCCTTCCAGACTAGAGGCTTCCACGTGATGCCTTAGAGAATTGGTCTTGAGAGTGAAAATCGTTAAAAAGCATTTCTAACAACCACAAACAGGTGTGTAACTCCAAACAGACTTTGAATACATTTGTTTAGGCAGCATGTGGAATTCTTAAAAAACAGATGGATCGCCGGCCTGTGAGACCCACCTCGGGTTTGATTGTGTAAACAGAGGGAGACCACATGCCAAAGGTCAGGTGCATGGCCAAATGATGAGGTCATGTCTGGAAGCCTGAAAGCCACAGGTCTGCGAGGTCAGACATCAAAGTTCGGGTGGAATAGGCCTAATCAACAGGATTGTTAGGTTTATTTATCACATCACCCACGAGGTCCTTCATCAGCAATATAGTGCGGGTCAAGTAAAAGGCTCGTCATTTCAAACAAAGTCACTTTCACACAATCATTTGCTCTCATTAGAAGAGGATATTTTGTGGTCAACAGTTATTTTACACAGTTCTGTGAGCTCAGATGAAGAATGTGAGAGAATTTTCCTCACGCTCATGTTAATGGAACAAACAAGCGTGTCTCTAATTGTTTGTAGGACAGCTCCCTATGGAGAGTCTGCTGTGACAAATCCAAGAAAGCCCCTTTTGTTTAATTCACAAAGAATATTAACAAGATTTATGAACTGTGGATGGTATACCATAGAGATTTCAAACAAGGCTAAGTCCGCCCTCCGCGTGCGTACTACAATGTAGGATTTATCGTCTTCAGAAAGGCTGAAGTGTCCCTAATTACACTCACATAAAGTCTCAAAGTCTTAATCGAGAGACAACAGTGAATTAAGGTATCGAGCGCGATAAGGTGTACACTGTAGGCTACAGCAGTGGTCTCAAAACTCAATTCCTGGAGGGCCACAGCTCTGCAGAGTTTAGCTCCAACCAGCTCCAGCTTGGAAGTTTCTAGTAATCCTGAAGAAGACCTTGATTAGCTGGATCAGGTGTGTTTGATTAGGCTTGTAGCAAAATTGTGCAGAGCTGTGGCCCTCCAGGAATTGAGTTTGAGACCACCGCTGGACAGTAAACAGAGCTGGATGAACCAATTCAAAAACAAACAAATGTCGCCCTCTAGTGGTTCATCAGCAAATCTACGGTCGATGAGGGCAAGTAGGCCTATTTAATGTTGACATTTTCTTCTGTAAAAGTATGAATGAGTGCCTTTTTTTTTTTTTTGCAGAAATAAGATTCCAGATGTAATTTCACTCAATTTTACTGCCACTTGGCCTACTGTAGTACACGTGTTTGTACATATTTTATCAGTAGAGGGCGCACTGCTCTTACAATAGCCTTTCCGGAATTAATTTATCTGTTTTTTCCCCTCTATGGTGTTTAATTTAAAGTAACATAACTAATTGCTCATATACAAACTATATTAAATATCACATGTCCTGATTTTATTGCAGCTCTATAGAAGGCTTTTCATTCATTTATAGGTTTACTTGATTCATAGCAAATCATGTTCTTGATTAAGCCTGAGATAACAATTAACAATCTTTTAAAATAGTAGCATTTCCACTTTGAAATTAATCAGAGATGACCACAATAATTCCCTTAGTAAAAAATGAAAAGAAATATAAAACAATTATAACAAAGAAATATATAAAACAAAGAAATGTTAAACATTTCTGTAATTTTCAAATATAGCCTATTTATTATTATTCTTTTCAGATTCACAGATTTTGCTGGCTGTATGAAACTTCATAAAGTTTTATAAACCTAGCTGGTCATACTTTGAGAGATAGGCTGAACTCTTCTTTGTTGGCCCAACTTGTGTTTTGACATCATTGTATTAAAGCATTTTAAAGTTTATACAAAAACAGAGACAGTCAAAGACCTCTACCATAGTCTAACTATATAATTGATGTATAATATAGAGTCTGCTTTTATATGTTTAAATACAGAAACACCCATGGGTTTGGCTTTAGTAAAATGACTATCTCAGCGTGTCCTGAGTTTGACCTCAAACCAGCAGACAGTGGCATCCTCTCACCAATGAATGACAGTGATTGTGACTGATGCATTGTGCAGTGAGACAAACCTTATGAAAGAGACTCAATAATGAATACTCTGAATGTCTGACCACATCATGAAGGCATTGTAAATTACACCATAGGTTCAAACATAATGCCTGACAGCAATTCTGAAAACTGGAAAACAATGCATTCTCATTTAAAAAAAATATAAAAACAAACTATTTTAACATGAAAATACATATAGATGTTTTAAAAATCCTATTAAATATGTAATTTTTATATCTTTCTAAATTCACAGCCAAATTAAATCTGGTCATTCTAGCTGTCTGTCGGTCTCTCATAATTGTTACTGTAGACATATGGATGGTTCTAAAGACCCTATCTCCGGCAGAACAGCCATTTCAGTTTTTCTCAATTGCTTTGGCACATTTTTCGAAACAATCTTAACATTCTCTAAACTGAGTGCAAATGTCACAACTGTTTGCTGGAACTTCATTGCATGTCTGCAAAATGTAGTTACTCACCCAAGACATTTCATTCATGCGTCAAAACCTAGTTATCGTGTCAGTAATTTGGCCAAGGCCACCAAAAATATAAAGTATTTTTGTCATTGTGTGAGCCACACTGGTCAAAATGTTTAGTTGTTTTTGCACCATCACAGTCAACCATGGAAATGAAGGTTTTATAAAAAAATAAAAACTGATATTTGTTGAGTCAATAGTACATAGAGAAAAAAAATAAAAAATAAAATAGGTATATGAACATATGTATATGCAGTACATTTATTTGTACGAATGCATTACATAAGTGAAATCTTGCTTGTCCAATTACTGTACATTTCATATGTTACCACAAATACTTCTTTTGAATACTTCAAAAATTATTCTTAGTGGACATCCTGTCGCTCTTGTTGGTCAGGCCAAAGATTTATCAACATCACATCTGATGTTTTCCATTGCCATGCACCGGGGAGAGAGAAAAAAAAAAAAAAATTTGAACGCCGCACCCATCCCCTGCAATGATCAGCTGTGATGTCCTCACATGCAGCATTCATGGCATCCAACAGAGACATCTGATCTTGTGGTCTATGATCATATACTTTCCACCTCCATGCTGAAAAAAAACTCTTCTATTGGATTTAGGAAT
>NW_015505672.1:1082537-1083709 GCF_001515645.1 Sinocyclocheilus grahami
CTTTCTTGTTCTGGAATCAGGTCTCTGTAAAGTGCGTTTAGGAAGGCCAGGAGAAGTTGGGTATTACAGGGCCCAATGTGTGGAATGTGTGCTCGCACCATTCTCTGAAATGGCAGCACATATTGTAATATTGGCCCCACGTTGGCCTGGTGTATGTTGTGGCTCGGTGTCCAATGAGATTGCAACCACGTCTCCGGCCTTTGGACAGATTGAAGCCGGCCTAGTCCACAAAAACAAGAATGTGGGTCATTTCATGTCCTTCTAACTCCATGATTCTCTACGAAGAAACACAGAAACAAAATAAAGTTAATTTTTATTCTAGAGTTCAGTAAATGTTTTCTCTTCTTACGGGTTTCTAAAACTTCAAGTAATACAGGCATCTTAGAAGTACAGTAAAACTCACTAAGTGCACACCAATAGTTTACCTGGACATACTGGTACCGCAGCTCCTTCACTCTTCCTCTCAAAGGGCACCTTGTAGAGTTGTTTCATAGTCATTTGATGTCTTTTCAAAACTGTCTATAGTGGAAATGCTGACAGAATTTATATTTGCGAAGACATTGTCATTTGTGATTGCACTTTGGATCTCTTAGCCTGATGGAATTGTTGGCTATGACCATGTTGCAAATTTCTTGTTCTTGCTGATGGTTAAATACTGCTGCTCTGCCACCAGCGCGAGGTTGTGCGGTTCTATAGAATGTACAAATAGACTTGCATTTACCTTTACAATATTGTTGTTTATAAAAATGCTTTACATACTGTAAAAACAAAAAATACATTTACCTGTTTTCCCTATGAAAGGTTTGCACAATTGATGACACTGTCCAGTTGGTGGCGGTAAATGCACCAAAAGTTGGTTTGCCATCCACCATAAAATGTTATTAGAAGAAGAAGAAGAAGAAGAAGCCGGCACATTTGTGCAAACATTTTGGTCGAAACGGCGAGCGCGCGGAACGAAACAGCAGGCAGGATGAGCAAAGTCCAGGGCGGCATGAAATGTGTCAAATATCTGCTGTTCGTCTTCAACTTCATATTCTGGGTAAGTGCGGAAAATACTGATGATGTCACACATACATGCTTTGATTTAGAATGAAATGCAATATATATATATATATATATAGTATATATATATATATATATATATATATATATATATATATATATATATATAT